>NC_056728.1:1307201457-1307501457 GCF_019279795.1 Protopterus annectens | reverse complement strand
CCTCAGGTTTCCCATCCACAGGCTGCATAGAAAATAACTGTGGTTGAAATAAGACATGAAACATGTTTTAGTGTTCTTGCTTATTTTTGGATAAAACTTTATCTTTGTGTTATATATTTATTTTAACAGTGCAGCTGTACCTTGTTGACATGCCTCTGTTATTGAGCTGTTCAACACTGAGGATACAGCTTTGTGTAAACTTTAATGTAAAGCTATGTATTTTGCCTTCATCTAGTGTTTATATTTATTTCAGATGACCCTGATGACCTCATTGTGACCCAGAAAGGAAGTACTCATTTGGAGGACTGGCAGAACAACAGCTGTTTGCGCCTTCTAAATCTAGTCTATGATGTCACACCACCTGATTTTGTGGATTTAGTTATTACAGACTTGGGAATGATACCTTGTACCTCTGTGCCTGTAGTGCTTCGAGTGAAAAATGTAGAGCAGTAATGAAGGAGCTTAGGCTGTTCTTCGAAACTCTACAGGACCAGCAATTCCTTGTATATTTTTGTTGTGTAATAAAAAGGTCCAACTCTTCCCATGTGGTGTGTTTTATAATGGTGAGCTATTTGATTAGGGCAACCAAGTTAGTAAACTAGACAGAAATTGTCTCCTTCGTCACATAATCCAGGAGGACCCTGAACCTCATGTAATGTACAAATACTAGATTATGCAAAGTACTTAAAAGAAAATGTCAATACGTTAAGGTATGTCTTAATAATTTGTGTAGACCTTGCATATGATGGCAGAAACTTGCACCAGAATAACAGATGAACACAAGTCAGAAAACCCTATAGAAAAAAAACCGAGAACATATAAAACTGCACTGACAGCCCTTAGTAATAGTTAAAAAAAAAAAAAAAAAAAAAAACAGCTGGAAGAGCAGTATGTTTAAAAAAAAAAAAAGTGCAAGAAAGAAACCTCAGTGAGAATTAAAAAATGAGAAATAAGATGTTAGAAATTATAGTGTGATCTGTACATCATCAGTGCAGGTAAAGACTATATAGACTGTTTCATCTGGGAAGCAGCATCTCAGAAGGTAAGTCATCATTCAGTTGGATAAGAGTATGCATTGTTCTTTCCACAATACTTCAAATTTAGATCCATCCGATGGGATTATCCTTCTCCAGTGCTCATCAACTGGTAAATAAAAAATCCAGACACAATGTTTTTTGGGAGTCAGACTGGTATCCTTTGTGAGTAGAGAGGCATTCAGTTTTATTTATATATTTATTTATTTATCATTTATTAACTGCTCAGATGTTCTTCGTGTTTCACTGTTGCAGTCATCACATTTGAGTTATCTGCTTGCAGTAGCCCTCAGTCGGCCTGATTATCAAAGTCTTGGGTCCTGCATCGGTTGCTGTCTCATCTTCCATGAAGTTAGGTAGTCAGGGGTATAAAGCATGCAGCCGACGCCATTACATCAGTCTGTCTTGCCGTGCAGTGCCCGAAGCAGAAGCAGTTTGCAAGTGCCAGTCGGCCGACTCCTGAAATTTTCTTTTTCGAGTTTCAGAACCAAAGTCTTCAACTAAAGCTAAGTACCCCGTTGGGGAAACTTTCTTGCTCTAAACCGATGTCAGTAAAAGTCAATAATTGTATTACTTGTGGAAAGCAAATACCTCATAAAAATTTTCATTCGTACTGTATTCCTTGCCTAGGCCCTGACCACGATGTACCTCGCTGTCGGTTTTGTGCCTTATGTAAGCAACAAACTATTCGTTGTCGGTATATTTTCGCTTCTAAATATTTTGGTACTTGGTTCAATTATCCAGATATGTCTTCGGTAAGCAATCCGACTGCTGACATTCTGAAAAAACGCAAAGATAAAGACAAGAGACAGGCCGCCTAGGTCCAAAGCTGCCGATGACGCTTCTCCTAAGCCAGTTGCCAGTTCGCCGGTAGTCAGTGAGGTGCTTTCGCAGCCTTTGATACCCGCCACTTCAGATTCGCAGGCCTCTACTGAGACACATTCGGAGTCCAGTATGCCCCGAGATGCTTCAACTGTGGAACCTGCGGATGTCTCTACCCTGGATGGGTCTGGAGCCACTGTGCAGGCATCGGCTTCTGAGGGTATATTCAGGCCTACTGACTTGCATATTAAACCAGTGCCATCTTCTTCTTCAATGCCTAAAACTCGAACCATGCCTAGAAAACTGATGCCCAGACCGCATGGTCAGGCCTCTATGCCTAAAAAAACAAATGATAAGAATGGCTGAAGACCTTATTACTTTAATCAGGGGAAGCCAACCTTCCCACTCTAAGAGACCTAGGACTGAATTTGCTTATGATACTTCTGACCAGGATTCTGAAATTTCTGTTTCCTCTGATGACCAGGATTTACCCTTATCTACTTATGAGGATTCTGATGCAGAGGACTCTATTCCCTCTGCTGCCGCCCCCCCCGAGGATTTCTCTTTTGGTGAAACCTTGCATACTCTTGGGGAGCATTTTCGTTGGGAAAGCCAGTATTACTCTTGATTCTAAAAAGAGGCTTAGGGGTTTCTTACTCCTGCCCCAGCACAGGCCTTTAGCTATCCCTCCTGTACTAGACATTGTTGATGATGTCTTTTCGGAATCTAGTTTGACCCCTGACTCTTTACCTTGCGCTCCCAGAAAACCTGATAGATATTACAGTGTTCCTGACTCTCACAAGTTCCTTTTTAAAAATCCTACTGTGGATCCTGAGACCATTTCACAGGCACCCAAGGGCATTAAGGCTACTATTGCCAAAAATCCTAACCCTTCTGATAGAGACTCCAGGGCGCTGGATAGATGGGGTAAGAAGCTATACACTTCTGCAACCTTGGCCATTAGGGCCTTAAATTGCCAGTTTGATATGTTAAAGTATCAGCAGCATATTATTGGATTGCTTAAACAGAAAATGATGATGATTCCTGATTGTGCTGAAAACAAGGATTTATAGGATTTAATGCATTCTGCTGAACACGTTGGAAAACATACTTTGCAATGTGGTTTTGATTCTCTAGAGGCATCTTGCAGGGCTGCTGTCACTGGATCTGTACTTAGAAGGCATGCTTGGCTTAAGGAGCAATCCTTGCCAGATTATGTCAAAGCTAAATTGCTGGATGCTCCCCTAAATCAGGACCACCTGTTTGGCAACAAAGCAGAAAAAGTTCTTAAAAAGATGGAGGAAAAAGCTAAATCTATGCAAACTGTTAAATATTTCCTACAAGTACAGCCTCCAAGATTTAGTAGGCATTGGCCCTCTAAGAATTGGTCCTTTCCTGCCTCTTCCAGGCCTTTTCAGTCCAAAACCAGAACCAACAGAACACCCAGGCTTCAGTCAAAGGGTACTCAGAGGACTAAGCAGTGGGGGGCTCCCACTTCCAAATCAGGGAGTAGTAAGACTCCCCCCTGTGGTAAACTGTCTCAATGACTTAATTTTAAAACTTCCAAGCACTTCTCAACTAACTGCTCTTTTACAGGGAAAGATTGCTCTGCAGGCAGAAAGCTGGGAACTCATTACCCAGGACAAATGGGTTTTAAATATAGTTTCCCAAGGATACATATTTCACTTCCACACGTTACCAACCCAAACGGGTGGCCAGATCTACCCCCAAATCAGTGGGCAGAGGCTCAAAAGCAAGTACTTTCTCTCTTAAGCATAAAGGCTATTCAAACTGTACCTGAAGAGGAAATGGAACAAGGTTTCTACTCAAGACTTTTCCTGGTACCCAGAAAAGACAACTCATGGCATCCTATCCTGGACCTTTCTACCTTAAACACCTTTTTGGTGATTCCAAAATTCAAGATGCTAACTCTTCACCAGTTACAGCCTATGCTAGGCAAGAATGCCTGGTTGGCAACACTGGATTTAAAGGAAGCCTACCTGCACATCCCAATCAGAGAATCTTGCAGACAATACCTACGCTTCAAAGCAGGCTACATGCACTATCAGTTCTCTGCACAGCCCTTTGGCTTATCTACTGCGCCCAGGGTATTCAGAAAGTGCCTAGCTCCAGTTATTGCATTTTGCAGGCAAATAAATATTCAATTATACCCATACATGGACGATTGTCTAATTCAGTCAAAAAGCCAGGACATAATTTTGAATCATCTGGCATTTGTACAAAAGGTGTTTGAGGTGCACCATAAACAAAAAGAAATCACATCTGGTACTCTGTCAACAAATTATATTCCTGGGAGCAAGCTTGAACACAACTTCCCAGATGGCTTTCCTCACGCCAGAGAAACAAATTAATTTGACAACTTACTTCAAACTAGTGGCCACAAAAACCCTGCTATCTGCAAGGCAAATACTGCAAGTCTTGGGGTTCATGTCCTTGTGCATTCTACTATTTCCATATGCAAGACTGCATATGAGGAAACTACAATGGTATCTAAAAAGCCTATGGTGTCAACATTCTCAGGATCTAGAAGCAATGATTCCTATAATACCTTGCCTACAGTTAGAATTCCTTTGGTGGGTAGAGGCCTGCCTCCAAAACAAGGGACTATCATTCACTCTACCCCCTACCATCCACACCCTAACAACAGATGCATCAGACTATGCATGGGGGGGCTCACCTGACAGGGAAGTGCATTCAGTGCAAATGGAACCCAAGTCAAATGCACTTGCATATCAATCAAAAAGAAATGTTAACTGTACAGAATGCTCTGACAGCCTTCAAGGACCACATTCTTCCAGAACAATTAATGGTAAAGACAGACAACACCACTGTTATGTGGTACATAAACAAGCAGGGGGGGTAACACATTCTTACCCCCTCTGTAGACTAGCCATGGCTCTGTGGAACACAGCCTTTAGCTACCAAGTGCATCTACAGGCTCAATTCCTGCCAGGAAAATTAAATACACTGGCAGACGAACTAAGCAGAAATCTCATGGACCCACACTAGTGGAAACTGGAACCAAAGACTTTCAAAATGTTGATCAACAAATGGGGGAGCCCAGATGTAGACCTGTTTGCCTCCCCCCAGAACTATCAATTGGACAAATTCTGCACAAGGACTCCCCAATAACAAACTTGGAAAGTGGATGCTCTGTCCCTCAGCTGGAAAAATCTATCAGTTTATGCCTTTCCTCTTCTCCTCTCCAAAGTACTACTAAAAATCAAACAGGACAAACCAAGGATGATACTGATTGCACCAGTCAGGCCACGCCAACACTGGTATCCCCTTTTGTGCAGTGTGTCACAGCTAGCCCCATGGCACCTGCCTCAGACCCCTACCCTGTTGTCACAACAGGAGAGCTAGATTCTGCACTCCCAGGTTCAAACCCTGAACCTGGCAGCCTGGCTAATTACCTAATCTCTCCATTACCATCCCTCAGTAAACAAGTGTTGGATGTCATTTTGGAGGAAAGGAGGCCTAGTACTAGAAAATCTTATGCTGAAAAATGGAAAAGATTCTATGCCTGGAACCAAACTCAAGGGATGGCCACACCAGCATCCAATTTACCTCAGATTCTTCAATACCTAACTGAGATGCTTCACAAGGGCCTTTCCTTTTCCTCCATCAAAATTCACGCCACAGCCATTTCAGCTCATTACAACACAGAGCCCACCCCTCTTTTCTCACCCACTGCTGAAGCAGTTCCTCAGAGGGGCCAAAAACTTAAGACCACCCAGGAGAGCCCCAACTCCAGCCTGGGACATTAACTTTGTATTGGAAAAACTCACTCTTCCTCCTTTTGAGCCAGCTGCAAGTGCAGAGTTAAAATTCCTTTCTTGGAAAACAGCTTTCCTTTTAGCAATTACTTCAGCAAGAAGGGTATCTGAATTACAGGCCCTTATGGCAATGGAGCCTTTCATCATCTTTCATGCAGACAGGGTGTCCCTCAGGACCAGTCCCTCCTTCATGCCCAAGGTGGTATCCAGTGTGGCTCTAATCAATCCATTCATTTGCCAACCTTCTTTTCTAATCCACAGAACAAAGGGGAACGGATACTGCATTCCTTAGATGTGCACAGACAACTTAGATTTTACTTGGACAGGACTAAACCTCAAAGGAAATCTGAACAACTGCTGGTGGCATTTGCTGCAGGGTCAGAGGGGAAGGGTATTTCAAAGCAAACCATTTCTAAATGGATAGGCCATTGCATACATTTCTGCTATAAGCACCATGGAAAACCTATCCCACAGAGGATTAGACCCCATTCAACCACGGCTGCATCTACCTCTATAGCCTTTCTCAGAGGTGTCCCTACCAGAGACATCCTAGAAGCTGCTACCTGGAGTTTTGTACATACTTTCACCAAGCATTACCATTTGCCAATTTTCTCTAAATCCAGAGCTGGCTTTGCCACTTCAGTCTTGCAGGGCCTTATAGCTGGTCCTAATGCTATCTAAATTCCTCCTCCCATCCTTAGCTTTGGGAATCTACCCAAATGTGATGACTACAACAGTGAAACACAAAGAACATAGTACAGTTGTGTACACTTACCATAAATGTAGATGTAGTTGTGTACACTTACCATAAATGTAGATGTTCGAGTGTATTCACTATTGCAGTCCTGGTTACCCTCCCTCCAGCCCCCTGACTTCTTTTGGCTATACCTCTATTCTCCTTTACTATGCTTAAAAGCTTTTTGGTGTATTTGCTTTTTTGTTGGAGGTATAACCTTGTGTATGTAAATAAATAAATATAAATATATATATATATATATATATATATATATATAATTGCTTCCCATTGGGGGGTACCTGACATCTGGGGCAAGAAAAACTGATGTAATGGCATCGGCTGCTTGCTTTATACCCCTGACTGCCTGACGTCACAGAAGATGAGACAGGAACAGACGCAGGACCCAAGACTTTGATAATCAGGCCGACTGAGGGCTACTGCAAACAGATAACCCAAATGTGATGACTGCAACAGTGAACATACTCGATCATCTACATTTATGCTAAGTGTACACAACTGTACTGTTAGCTGTGAATCCTTTCAGCCATGACCTGGACCCACTAGGACAAGGGTAGATACTATACCTAAATGTATGCATACATAATGTAGGTGTCTGCATATGTGTGTATAGTTTACTCTGCCAAAGAAGCATGTTTTTGGAAGGTGGAAAGAATGTGGAATACCCAGAGAGAGTCAGCACTGCCAAGGGTAGAACATGCAAACTTCGCAAAAACAGACTGGAGTTCAGGCTTGAACCTTGAGCCCTGGAACTGTGAGGCAGGGAATTTATTACTTAGCCACAGTGCTAGCCAGATAGCTGCTTTTAATGCCAGAGTCCCCAACTCTTTCCCTTCAGTCACACTACTGAGATTGCCTAGCAGTCAGTAGATGACATTGTCCACATTTACATAAAGGAAAAGTTTAAATATGGTCTATTTTTCAAAGTCCACTGCTTTCTGCTGTTTTCTGCTGTCATCTGCTTCTTTGTGCATTGAAACATTTCTTTACTGGCCTTTGCTACACGGTTGCCTGACCTGCAAGAATAAAATGGAGAGCCTCCTGTGCAGGTCCTGCTCTTGGGGCAGATCTGAAGTGGAAATATTTGTAGGCATGACTTCCTGTTCTTTATATGAGAGGGTGATGCTAGTGATAGTTGAAGGCTGTCAGAACTGTGTCCCCATACCAGAAGTAGACTATTCTTTTTCTTTGGCGATTTAGCCTCAGGATTGTGTCTCTGATTATCTCTTTCCAGTATTAAATATTCATCTTACCCAAGAGATGTTATTCGTGTTTCACTGTTGCAGTTATCACTTGTGGGTTATCCCTACTGGGTAGCCCTCGGCCAACCCAAATACCAGAGTAAAGAGTATCCCTCTTGCAACAGCTGCAGGTCGCCTGAGACTGATGTCAGGTCGTCAGGGCTATAAAGGGAGGCAGCCGACGCCATTACATCAGTCTTTCTTGCTGTGGAGCCTGAAGCAGAAGCAGTTTACGAATGCATTGGTCAGCCGTTGCCAGAGTGAGGAAGAAAAACTACTAAAGTTAAGTGCCCTGTTGGGGATCTTTTTCTTGCACTTAACCAATGTCCAAAAAAGTAAATAATTGTCTTCGCTGTGGAAAACAAATACCACACCGAGACTTCCATAATCTGTGTGTGACTTGTTTAGCCCCAGACCACGACATCCCTGGATGTTGGTTCTGTGCTTTATTTAACGCTAAGACCATCCATAGAAGAATTGAGTTTGTAGCCAGGCATTTCAGGGCAACTAGTTACCAGCGAGAAATGCCGTCCGTCGGTCAGTCTACGGTGGAAATCCCTAAAAAGAGAAAAGAAAAGGAAAGGGATAGACCGCAGAAGGTTAGGCCCATAGATGACACAAATTTGAAGTCATGCAGCCTACCATCCACTAGTACAGTGGAACTCAGTGAGGCGCCTACGCAGCCCCTGATGACAGCTGTACAGGCAGCGCTGGCCTCTACCTAGACACTTTTGATGTCCTGTACATCGCCAGATCAGGCTTCTCTTTCTGAAATGTTGGTCATCAGCCCCTCGGTTGGGTCTGGAGCCACTTTGCAGGCACCGGTTTCCGAGGAGGCCTTTCAGATGACCGATGCCAGGTGAAAAACGATGGCCATACCACCAGACAAACCACACCCAAGCCCATTGAATCTCTGAGGCCTAAAAGCAAGGCCACTGCTAAGAAAACTCATTCCTCTATTCTCAGTCAACCACTACCTCCCACCCAACCTGCTCAGTCACAGTAGTTACTTAGGATGGCTGCGGCTTTAGTCACTCTCATGAGAGGGAACCAATCTACTCAGACTTCTCCAGCCAAGAGAAAAAGGGACCTTTCTTCAGAGTGCTTTCAGAGCCAGAGTCTGAGGACTCAGACGCTGAACAACAACCCCTGAAAGCCTTTGAGGATTCTGATGCTGAAGAATCCATTCCTTCTGAATTCCCTCTTGAGGACCTCTTTTATGAGGAGATCTTAAATACCCTTAGTGAGCATTTCCATTGGGAAGCTCAGAACTACCCCCAGTCGAAAAAGAGATCGATAGTTCCTGGACTTACCACAGCACAAACTCTTAGCCATCCCTTCCATTCTGGATGTGGTGGAGAATGCCTTCCTGGAGTCTGGTTTCACACCCAATGCCCTCCCTCCTGCACCCAGAAAGCCTGATAGATATTATAGGGTGCCAGATACCCATAAGTATTTATTTAAGAACCCTGCAGCCAATCCAGAGGTCATCACTCAGGGACCTAAGGGGCTAGCACCAGTTCCTCTAAAAACCCAATACCTTCTGACAAGGAGAGCAGGGCCTTGGACCGATGGGGCAAAAAGGTGTACACTTCAGCTACCCTAGCTATTAAATCCCTCAGCTGCCAGTTCCATATGCTAAAATATCGGCAGAACACACTGGATTTATTAAAGCAGAAAATGTCCTCCTTGCCAGACAGTGTTATTACCAGAGAACTAGGAGATCTGATACCCTTCATCTCTCAAGTGGCAAAACATTCCCTGCATTACGTATGTGATGCCTTAGCAGTTTCTGGATCAGTCATCAGGAGACATGCATGGTTGAGAGAGCAACCTTTGCCTGATCACATAAAATCAAAACTTCTGTACATCCCCCTTGGATAGGGAACTATTATTTGGCCCTAAAGCAGAGGAGGTGATCAGAAAATGGAAGATAAGGCCAAGTCCATGCAGACAGTCAAAGACTTCCTACAGGTGCAACCTCCTAGATTTATTAGGAACTTTCCCACCAAACACTGGTCCTTTCCTGCCCATACCAAAACTGTGCAAAGAAAGGGACTCAGAGATAGGCCCTCCAGGCAACAGCAGCAAAGTTGGCAGAGGCCTAGACAGTGGACCTCCACCACTCCTAAGCAAGGGAGTTCTAGGTCTACTCCTTGCCCCAAGGACTCACAATGACTCCCCCTCTCCCCTCTTCTCCCCACACCCCATCCCAGTCTAGGAGGAAGGTTATCCTTATTCTTAGACATGTGGCAAACCATCACAGCAGATCAGTGGGTCCTAAAAATCGTTTTGGAAGGATACAGATTCTCTTTCAAAGAGAGCCCAAGTTTATCAGGTTATCCAGGTATACCAGCAAATCAGAGGGCATAACCCCTATGCCAATTTCAAAAACTCTGTACTCGAGGCAGTGGAGCCAGTACCAGAGGAGCAAGCGGGAAAAGGATTTTATTCAAGGTTGTTCCTAGTGCCCAGAAAAGAGGGCATCTGGCACCCTATCCTAGACCTATCCACATTAAACCTGTCCCTCCTGGTGGCAAAATTCAAGATGCAAACACTAAAAAACTATTGCCAGTGCTAACACCCAATGCTTGGCTAGTGACCCTAGATTTAAAAGATGCCTACCTCCATATACCCATAAGGGAATCCTGCAGGAGTTTCCCATGCCTCAGAGCAGGCTTAGAGCACTTTCAATTCTCTGCTCTGCCCTTTGGCTTATCTACTGCTGACAGAGTCTTCATCAGATGCCTGGCTCCTGTCATTGCCTTTTGCAGACAGAAGAACATACAGATTTACCCCTGTCTGGATGACTGCCTCATCCAGGCAAACAGCAGGGAGAAACTCCTGCAGGATCTCACTTTTGTCCAAGCCCTTCTAACCTCTCTGGGATTTACCATCAACAAGGAAAAATCCCAATTCAGACCCACAAGATGGATAACCTTCTTGGGCGCTCTCCTGGACACATCCACCCAAAGAGCCTTCCTCTCTCCAGAAAAGCAGAACTTTCGCACCTCTACTTTTCCCAGTTAGCTCACAGGACACACTTCACAGCCAGGAAGTTCCTGCAAGCACTAGGGTACATGGCATCCTGTTGGTGCCCTTGGTCAGGCTACGCATAAGGAAGATGCACTGGTACCTAAGAAACCTGTGGTGCCAACATTCTCAGTCTCTGGAACTGCAGGTACATCTGATTCCCTGCTTAAAGAAGGAACTCCTATGGTGGTCAGAAGTCTGTACCCTGAACAGGGGTCTACCATTTATCACCCTTCCCCAAGGCCAGACCATCACCAGAGATGCCTCAGACATGGCCTGGGGGGCTCACTTAGGGGACATGTGCACCCAGGGCTCCTGGGATCAGAGAGATCTAGCCCTCCGCATCAACCTGAAGGAAATGATGGTGATGCACAGGGCCATAACAGCTTTCAAGACCCACCTCAGACCAGGAGTGCTCTTGATCAAAACAGGCAACACCATGGTCATGTGGTACAGCAACAAGCTGGGGGGAATTCACTCCTACCCCCTTTGTCATCTAGCCATGCTAATCTGGCAGACAACCTCATTGTTGGGGCTACACTTGATAGCCCAGTACATCCCAGGAGCACAACACCCTAGCAGACCATCTCAGCAGAAGTGTAGTGGACCCCCACGAATGGCAGCTACAAAAGGAAACCTTCCTCACAATCATTCACCTCTGGGGGACACCAGAGGTAGACCTCTTTGCATCCATACAAAACAAACAATTGACCAGGTTCTGCACCAGGGAGTTCCACCCACGAGCTTGGAAGGTGGATGCTCTCTCCTTCCACTGGGGCAACATGTTTGTGTATGCCTTCCCTCCCTTGCCAGTGATTCCCAGGGTACTTCTAAAGATCAGGGAGAAAGGGCCAAGAGCTATCCTCATTGCCCCGAACTGGCCCAGGTAACACTGGTACCCCTTGCTCCTCAGCCTGACCAAGGAGCTACCCTTGAGCCTGTCTCTCTCAGAAAAAATTGCTAACCCAAGAAAGAGGGTCAGTACTGCATCCATATCTTCAAACACTCAGCCTATCTGCTTGGCTTATACCCCAGAGGCAGATATCAGCCACCTTTGAGCATGCAGCTTCTGGATATCATTAAGGAGGCCAGGAGGCCTAGCACTCAGAAATCCTACTCCGCAAAATGATAAAGATTTATTGCCTGTTGCCAGGATAAGGGTACAAGCAGCTCCCATGCCACTCTCATTTTGGCTTTAGATTACCTGGCAGAGCTCGTACAAAAGGGATTATCATACTCTTCAGTCAATATTCATGCCTCAGCTGTCTCTGCTCATTCCCCTACAGAATAGCCTTTGTTCTCCCACCCCTTATTAAAGCAGTTCCTTAGAAGGGTGTCACACATCAGACCACCTAGAAGACCACCCACTTCTGCATGGGACCTGAACTATGTACTGGAAATTTTGACTTTACCTCCTTTTGAACCAGCTACTTGGCCAGAACCTCAGCCAGGAGGGTTTCAAAGCTGCAGGCCCTCATGGCCATTGAACCTTTCATTATCTTCCATGCTGACAGGGTGTCTCTTAGAGCCAATCCCTCATTCATGCCTAAGGTGGTGTCTAACTTGACCCTTAATCAGGCTATCCATCTCCCTACCTTCTTTCCAAACCCACAAAATAGGGGGGAAAGGATCCTACATACTTTAGATGTGCACAGACAGCTTAGATACTATCTGGATAGGACCAAGTCTTTCAGAAAGACTGACCATCTGCTAGTCAGCTTCGCTGCAGGGGCAGAGGGGAAACCTATATCCAAGCAGACCATTTCTAAATGGATATCTTACTGCATCCATTTCTGCTACTCTTCCCATGGGAAAATATCACCCAATCCTGTCTCCATCCATTCCACTACGGCAGCATCAACCTCCACTGTCTTCATCAGATGCATGACGTCCCTACCAAGGATATTCTAGAAGCTGCCACTTGGACATCTATTCATAGCTTCACAAAACACTACCCAACTACCTCTTTACTTCAAATCCCAAGCTGGCTTTGCATCAGCAGTCCTGCAGGGCATAGTGGCTTCCACTTAGATCAGTGCAAGCCTTTTCTAAGACTCCTTTCATTCCTTCCACCCTATTTTTCAGCTGTGGGTATCTTCCCACAAGTGATGACTGCAAAAGTGAAACACTAAGAACATAGTACAGTTGTTGTACACTTACCATAAATGTAGATGTTAGAGTATATTCACTGTTGCAGTCCTGTTTCCCTCCCTCCTTCCCCCTTTTTTGTTTCCTTCATATCTATTTATGCCTAATAGCTTACCCCAGGTCAGCCTTCCTCAGGCCTTCCGGGCAGGCTCCTATAGGTTGGGGCAAGAAAAACTAATGTAATGGTGTCGGATGCCTCTCTTTATAGCCCTGCCGACCTGCCATCAGTCTTAGGTGACCTGCAGCTGATGCAGGAGTAATACCCTTTACTCTGGTATTTGGGCCGGCCAAGGTTTACCCAGCAGGGATAACCCACAAGTGATGACTGCAACAGTGACTACACTCAAACATCTACATGTATGGTATGTGTACACAACTGTACTTTCCTTCTAGTGTGGAACTTTTTTTCAACATATAGAGTTTGCTGTTGTATATGCAGAAAATGGGAGAAGGTATTTTTCTTTTGTGCCACAGAAGGTTCTTTCCTTCCAAGTTTTCGGGCATGCATTGACTTTTGGCAGACATGTCTGCATATTTCTACATGGTCCCCATCCTAATGACTTGTCATCAGCTTTTTCTGTTGTACAGTATGCTGCACCCAGAGCTAAATCTCTGGATTATAGAAAATATATCGGTCAACTCTGTTCCCAATGCTGTATCATCCAGATCCAGGTAGTTTGACGTGTAGGCTGTTAACCAACAACCAGTTTCCAAAGTCTTTTTCCATGTAGTGGAAGTTGTCTAAGCAAGACAGTCAGGGTACCTTGCGGCTTCATAGCTGGAGAATCAGGTAGGCAGATTTTACCAGCTTCATGTCTTACATCTCCTACAAGTATAGTCAGTCTTCCTTTATTACACTATATTGTAATTGCATCATATTGTAATGTAGCATACTGTTCTTTTTTCAACAGGTATGTGGAATGGATCACCAGGGCTTTTTTTTTCAGTCACTGGCATTTGTACATATGCAAATGTGATCACCTTGTACGTAAAGATTTTTATTACAGAGTCAATAATAAATAAATGAAAAAAATAACTGCTATGTATGTGTGCTGTTTTGCTTAATCAAAACAAGATTGTAACAGTGTTGCCAATAGGTTTAAGTGAAGCAGCATCATCATCTACAGAGCTTGGTTACCCATGTTAGAGTAAAAACTATCAGTTACTTTTATGAGGTAGATAGTAGCAAATATGCATAATAAAGCTGGGCATTGATTCCAGGACTGGGAAGCTTGTTAAAGATGGAATGTTAGTCCTGGTGGATCATTTGATAAACAGAATAAAGTAGGGTAGTGAGTATACAAATAGGAGGAGTAACCAGATGAACAGTTAAATGAACCAACAAGATTCCTTTTGTATCAGGGAAATTGAGTTCCATACTTCTGAAACATGTACTGAGAAGACTTTAATTCTCAGAAAGCAGGAAGTGTTGTGGAACATGAAGGTGCTGAGAGACGGAGTTGATGCCATAGTGGTCATTATGTATTATTTGAGTTGCTGTGTGTTGTGTATAATATAATTTTTTTTTCAGGGCAAAGAGGAAATGGAAGTAGGTCACCGACTTTCTTACATGCTGTGCAGACATACACACACAGAAACACACACACACACACCACTTAGTAATATTTCTGTACCAAGAATGATCAGTGGACCCCAGTCTGTTCAAGACGAGAGTGGGAACAGGAGTTACATGGATAAGCTGCAGAAGTCAGACCAAGATAAGAGGTTTAGTAGTGTGGATCCCACCTCTGTTCAGTATAGGAAAGAGTATGAGAGGTATTATATATAGCTAGGAAACTGGTCTTTGATAAATCATCAGCAGGGGACCCTGCCAGCAAGAAGCTGTAGAGTATAAATTGCAAGGAGATAAATAGCCTTTATTGTAGAAATGATAATATTAAATCATTTCAATACTGTCAGTATGCCAGTTTGAAAGAATATTAAACTAGCAGTCTGAACCTCTGACCTTTTTATGGCTAATTTTAACAGGTTGGGCTTATGTTGTTTTTTTTTTATTATTATTACAAAGATGTCACTTCATTTTAATTAGATATTCGTATTTTTTAAGAAATGGCAGACATTTTATTTTTACATCAAATGCTTTTAACTTTTTGGGCAGTTTGCCTTAAACAAGTTTTAGGTTCATAGGTAGGTACTAGGCTATCAGCCCGAGGACCAAAGTAAGCCTAGTCAACAGTGTCTTGGCTTTCACTACCCATGTAGTTTTAAATTCCTGCCCCTCTATCAAGCAGAGCCCCAGAGGTGAATTTCCTATTACCCATCCACTTATCAAGGTTTTTCTTGGAGTGCTAATGATGAGCTCTGCTTGATGTAGATGGGAATTTTGTTCCAGAGCATGGGAAGTCTCTGGGACAAGAATCTATCCCTACAGCATGTCCTATTTATTGTTGTGGTGAGGTTTAGGTCCCTAGAGCATGTAGCTTGGGGAGATTGGGATTTCTTTAAGTGGAGCATGTCCATCAATTCCAGGTTTGACATAGCTTTGTATATCAGACAGAGGTCTCCTCAGAGTAAGCGGTATACGACCAAGTAGAATTGGAGTTTCTTAAGCTGGTTGGCATATGGCAACTGTTTGAGGCCAGCAGTCCTCTTGGTGAGGTACTTTTGGGGCCTCCAGTTGTTGTAGGTGTCTTGTGAGGTACATCCCAAATGGGGTATTGTACTCAATGAGGAGTCTGATAAGTGATGAGTAGAGGGGGACAATGACTTCCTTTTTTCTAGATGCGAACCCTTTTGTGATTAGTGGGCCACGTAGAAAGATTTTCTAACCACTGTGGCAAAGTGATCATCAAAGGAGAGGTTACTATCCACTTGGATCCCAAGGTCTCTTATCACACTTTCTGTGTTAAGTGAACTTCCCCCTATTTGGTAATTCATGGGCACCGTGTTTTTACCAAAGGGGATGACAATGCACTTTTTGGCATTTAGCTTGAGGCCATGTTTTTGCCACCAGGTGTCTGTCTCGGTGAGGCCCTTTTGCAGGATGTCTACGTCAGCAGGGGAATCTATTATGGCACCCAGTTTGTAGTCATCTGCGAACTTCGTTAGCCATAGACCCTCAGTGTTTGCTTGCACTTTGGAGAAGCATATACCGAACAGGAGAGGTCCCAAGACTGAACCGTGGGGCACTCCACTTGTCACTGCTTTGGAGTTGGATCTGAAGTCTGCAACTCTCACCATGTGGGTTCTGTTCATGAGCCAGTTGGCCACCCATCTCGTGATGTAAGGGTTTATGTTAAGGTTGATGAGTTTATCTATGATTCCTGAATGGGGGATAGTGTTTAAGGCTTTATCCAGGTCCAGGTAGGCTGTGTGGACCACCTTGCCCTTGTCTATGGCCTTGGTAACTGTTTCAAAGAAGTCTACCAGGTTTAGGAGACATGATCTACCCTTTAAAATTACAAATTTGTGATATGATCTACAAGTGCATGTTTAGTAAAACAGTATATGATGACACATTTGGCTTTGCAGAAACACTAATTGTGCATTTAAGACAATCTACAGAGTGCATGTGTAAGCATGTACAGTTATTAAAGAAATCAAGAAACTGATATTTCACCTCTACTGTGAAAATTACAAGTAAACATTACTTACAGGTGCAGAAACAAAATAACAGTTGTGTAACGTATGGCTGTAGAAACATAGACACTTTTATTACAAGGTAAGCGCTTTCACCACCATCCCGGTGGCTACATTAGATCATACATCATTAGTATAGTACAATGGATAAAATATACTGACATTGACTACTCCCCACTTGATTCCTATATTGTAAATGTCTATAATCCCTGTGTCCATTCAATAAATCTTTTCAGTCTACATAAGCATTTAATTTTTTCAGTACGTACTCTTGTTAGTTCATCATATTCACATATGCCACAGAGTTCATAGTCATCATGTAAATCATTAAATCATTATGTTAGTGACTTATAGTCTTTATTCTCATACTAACAATATTTTACTCACACTTACTAATGTCCCCTCGTTCCAATGCTTAGAGCAAGTAACACTCCATCTTTCACTTGCTCGCCATTTTCCATTCTTATGCATTTGTATTACTCTGGGCTTAGGTTCAATTCAAATGGAACCTCTGTCGTGAGTAATCAAACACCTTAAAATACAGTTTCACAAATGACAGTAATCCCAAGGATCACAAACTCACTATTAACATTCACACTCACATATATACATGACTTCATTCCCTCATTTGTTTTTCCTAACTATTGCTATTGTACTGTTCCAACATGTCCTTACGTATACCTCACTTACTCACACATGCTACATGCTCATATTCATTCAGGTTCAAACAGCAGCTTAACTATCACTCCTATCACCTATATAGTTAATATTAATGAATTAAATTAATAAACATCCCTATATTTTGCTTATAATAAAGGGCATAAAATTGAACGCAAGACTTGAGAACTTACTATGATCTAGTCGATATCCCACTTCAGTTTCTTTTATTTGTGTTACATTATTCAGTACTTCCAACAAATACAGTTGGTTTAGACTTTGATTTCCATTTCCTATAATTGCTTTTTTGGTAGCCATCAGAGTTAAGCATAGTGAAGCCTTAGTATGTCTAGACAATTCAGATCTTGCATCCCATCTGAAAAAATAATTTCCTTAATTGCACCCATTTGCTCACCCAGTATTTTCAGATAGAGTACACTGTAATGAATTTTTGAAGTTTGCCAATTCATTACACCCCCAAAACATATGTACCTAGTCACCTCTTTCTTCCTCATCGCAGTTCAGATATTCACCATTTACCATGAGGAATAATTCTTTGGAGTCAACTTGGGATATAAAAATACCTATGCAAACACTTCCAAGAAAAATCCTAAATCTTCTAGACCTTGCATACTTGGGAGTTGTATATATTTCATCCCATTGTTTCCTTGTGAATTGCTTGTCCATTCTCTCTTCCCAATTTATTCTAACCTCCTCTGATTAATTCCTGTAGTTATTGTGCAGTATTTTGTATGCTGTACTAATTATGCCTTTTTTTTAACAGAGGCTTCTCTTCTAGATTCATTTTAAACTTCTATCAGAGCAGGTCTTTCACTTAGGATTCCCCTATCACACAGTACAATTTTTGATAAACTAGCTGTACCAACTTATATGTCACAGGGCATGCAACTTTGACTACTCTTAACATATTATAAAATTACTTTTTATGGAATGATGGGATTTGAAAAGAATTCCACTAAAAATATACAGGGTCCCTGACTCTCACAAATTTCTATTTAGAAACCCTGCTGCTGACCCTGAAACTATTTCACAGGGTCCAAAGGGAGTTGAGGCCTCAACAGCAAAAAATCCAGCCCCATCTGACAGAGATCCAAGGGCACTGGATAGATGGGGAAAGAAAGTTTATACATCTGCAACCTTGGCAATTAGGACCTTAAACTGCCAGTTTCATATGCTGAAGTATGAACAACATGTTATGGGAGTGCTAAAACAGAAAATGATGTTGATTTCTGAATGTGCAGAAAATAAAGAACTGCAGGAATTATTGCATGCAGCTGAACAAGTTGGAAAGCATACTTTGCAATGTGGTTTTGATTCCTTAGAGGCCTCCTGCAGGGCCGCAGTTACTGGATCTGTGATTATGAGGCATGCCTGGCTAAAAGAGCAAAGTTTGCCTGATCATGTTAAAGCTAAATTACTGGATGCACTTTTACAGCATGATACTCTGTTTGGTATTAAGGCAGAAGAGGTTTTAAAGACAATGGAAGACAAAGCTAAGTCTATGCAAACTGTAAAAGACTTCTTACAAGTGCAGCCACCAAGATTCAGTAGACACTGGCCTACAAGAAATTGGTCCTTTCCTGGGTCCGACAGAGCTCAAAGGGGCAAATCCAGATGCCCTAAAGGTTCTAGATACCAGGCACAAGATTCCTACAGGTCAAAGCAATGGGGTGCTTCTGCCTCCAAAATTGGAGGAGATAAAGTGCAACCCTACAGAAAACCGTCCCAATGACTTCCCTCTGCCATCACCAAGCACATAACGTTTGACAGCATCCTTGGGGGGAAGATTAGCACTTTTTGCTCAAAATTGGCAGTTAATAACCCAAGACAAGTGGGTGCTAAACATAGTATCACAGGGATACAGATTCGATTAACATGCTCTGCCAATGGCAAACGGTTGGCCGGATCTGCCAAACAATCAATGGGCAGAGACACAGAAACAGGTTACGTCCCTCATGGATATGGGGGCTATTCAGCCAGTACCAGAACAGGAAAAAGGACAAGGTTTGTACTCAAGACTGTTCTTGGTACCCAGAAAGGACGAGGCCTGGAGGCCAGTACTAGATTTATCAATTTTGAACACATTCCTAGACATTCCAAATTTCACAATGCTAACTTTGCAGCAGCTTCTGCCCATGCTGGGCAAGAATGCTTGACTGGTGACATTAGATCTAAAAGAGGCATACCTGAATGTCCCAATAAGGGAATTGTGCAGAAGATATCTCTATTTCAAGGCTGGCTTAATGCATTACCAATTCTCTGCATTGCCCTTTGGCTTCTCTACTGCGCCCAGGGTCTTTACAAAGTGCCTGGTACCAGTAATTGCTTTTTGCAGACAAAGAAGTATACAGATATATCCTTACTTGGACGACTGTCTCATTCAAGCAGAGAGCAAGGACATTCTTCTTCAGCACCTGGCGTTTGTGAAAAGGCTTCTAACATGCCTAGGGTACACAATAAACGAAAAGAAATCACAACTGCTACCCTCTCGAAAGATAACATTCCTGGGTGCAAGCTTGAACACAACTGCCCAGATGGCTTTCCTCATGCCAGACAAACAAAGGCAACTGACTACTTACTTCAAACTGATGGCAACAAAAACCCAGTTATCTGCAAAACAAATTCTGCAGGCTTTGTCTTTCATGGCATCCTGCATCCTACTGATTCCATATGCAAGACTGCATATTAGGAAACTTCAGTGGCACCTAAAATGTTTATGGCGTCAACATTGTCACAGTCTGGAAACAATGATTCCTCTCAATCCCTGCCTACAACAGGAGTTTATATGGTGGGCCAAGGCATGTCACCAAAACATGGGATGGGCCTTCACTCTACCCCCTGCCAGCCAAACCTTAACAGACGCATCAGATTATGCATGGGGGCCTACCTGGCGGGAAGATGCATTCAGGGCATATGGACCCCAAAACAAATGCATCTGCATATCAACCAAAAAGAGATGTTAGCTGTTCAAAATGCCCTGACAGCCTTCAAGGACTTACTTCATCCAGGACAACTACTGATAAAGACGGAAACACCACGGTTATGTGGTATATAAACAAGCAGGGGGGCATGCACTCATACCCCCTTTGCAGACTAGCCATGGCACTGTGGGACACAGCTTTGACTTACCGAGTACATCTTCAAGATCAATTCCTGCCAGGAAAACAAAATACTCTGGCAGACGATTTAAGCAGAAACCTTATGGACTCTCACGAGTGGAAACTAGATCCACAAGTCTTCAACATGATAACAAAGAAATGGGGGAGCCCAGACATAGATCTATTTGCCTCCCCTCAAAATTACCAAAAGATTCTGCACAAGGACTTATCACAGACAAGCATGGAGAGTGGATTCCCTATCCATCAGTTGGAAAAACCTATCAGTTTACGTCTTTCCTCCTCTGCCTCTTTTTCCCAAGGTCCTACTAAAAGTCAGACAAGAGAAACCAAAGATGATACTAATTGCACTGGACTGGCCCCGCCAATACTGGTACCCAATCCTAAGGAACTTGTCTCAATACCCAGCTTGGACCTTACCTCAAAGACCTCAATTACTGTCCCAGCAAAACAATCAGATCCTGCACAATCAGCTCCAAACACTGAACCTGGCAGCATGGCTGATCATGTAGTTATGCAAACACCACCTCTCAGTAAAGCTGTGATGGATGTAATTTTGGAAGCCAGAAGGCCTAGTACTAGAAAATCTTATGCTGATAAATGGAAAAGATTCTGTGCTTGGAATCAAGCACAAGGAACTGATGCAGCAAAACCAAATATCCCTCCGATATTACAATACTTGACTGAGATGCTTGACAAAGGCCTATCTTTCTCATCAATAAAAATCCATGCCTCTGCCATTTTGGCTCATTACAATACAGAGCCACCAATCTTTTCTCATCCTTTACTAAAGCAGTATCTTAGAGGAGCCAGAAATTTAAGGCCTCCCAGAAGATCACCAGTACCTGCATGGGACCTCAATTATGTGTTGGAAAAGCTCACCTGCCTCCATTTGAACCAGCTGCTACTGCAGATGTAAAGTTCTTATCATGGGAAACAGCTCTGCTCCTAGCAATTATTTCAGCAAGAAGAGTCTCAGAGCTACAGGCCCTCATGGCTGTGGAGCCTTTTATCATATTTTACCCAGACAGGGTGTCTCTGAGGACCAATCCTTCATTTATGCCTAAGGTGGTTTCCAGTGTGGCTCTTAACCAAACTATTCATCTGCCAACCTTTTATCCAAACCCACAGAACAAAGGGGAGAGAATTCTGCATTCCTTGGACGTACACATACAGCTAAGATTCTACTTGAGCAGGACTAAAGCTCTAAGAAAAACTGAGCAATTACTAGTGACAGATGCTGCAGGATCAGAAGGAAAGGCTGTTTCAAAGCAGACTATTTCAAAGTGGATAAGCCACTGAATTCGTTTCTGCTATTTACACCATGGCAAACCTGTGCCCAAGGGAATTAGGTCTCATTCCACCAGAGCTGCAGCTACTTCAGCAGCCTTTCTCAGAGGAGTACCAACCAAAGACGTTCTAGTGGCTGCTACTTGGAGTTCTCTTCACACCTTTACAAAGCATTATCATTTGCCTCTCTACTCTAAGTCCAGGGCAGGCTTTGCCACTGCAGTTCTGCAGGGCCTTATAGCCGCCCCTAATGCTGTTTAGCTCCAGTCTCCCATCCATAGCTTTGGGATTATACCCAAATGTAATGACTGCAACAGTGAAACACGAAGAACATAGTACAGTTGTGTACACTTACCATAAATGTAGATGTTCGAGTGTATTCGCTGTTGCAGTCCAGGTTACCAGCCCGCCATCCCCCATTCATTCTGGAGTTTATCTTTCCTTCACTATCTCTACAACCTATGTGGTGTATTTGCTTGTAGATGAAGGTAAAGTTTGTATAGTTGCATGTATATATAGTTTTTATATATATTTTTGCTACCTTTTTGGGGGCACCTGACATCTGAGGCAAGAAAAACTAAAGAAAATGGCGACGGCTGCTTGTTTTATACCCCTGACGACCTGAAGTCATGGAAGAGGAGACAGCAACTGACGCAGGACCCAGGACTTTGGAATTCAGGCTGACTGAGGGCAACCTGCCAGCAGATTACCCAAATGTAATGACTGCAACAGTGAATACACTCGAACATCTACATTTATGGTAAGTGTACACAACTGTACTTTAGTGTAATACAAACAGGAATTGCAATATGAAGCCAGAGAAAAACAGGCTTATGGTATATTTAGGGAGAAACCCAGGGGAGATAAATTGATAGAAGTGAAGAAGAGAGAATAAGGATATGTAGGTACATTTGGTATTTGTTCAAATTTAGGGATATAGTTTATCCTGGTGTTGAGCAAGAACAAAGCCATCTTTTGGCTGAGAATTCTTTCAGAATGGTTTTGAAGGATGGGAGGGAGGGTACGGACCTGATGGGTAGAGATAAGTAGTTCCAGGCCTTAGCAATTTGGTAATAATACAGACAATGTCCAGCAGATTTAATAGGTTTGTGGACAGGCAGTAGATTTTGGTCACTGGATTGTAATGACTGACTAGGAACATAATTGTACAGAATGTTGTTTAGTGCTGATCAAGCAGATAGATTCTGGTTAATTTTTAAGTGGTAAGAAGCTGTGTATATGTTAGTTGATGGGGTAGTTTTAACCAGTTTAGGCATTTAGTGATGGGTTCTGAATGGATGTTTGCTGCAAATTTAATAACTTTGTTATAGCATTGTTCCATTGTAGATTTTAGTGATGCCTGACTGTTAGTAAGGATGGGAGCATCATAAAGAAGTGTGGTGAGGAGATAAGTAGTGGCAAGTATAAATCTAGTTTTGTCACTGAGAAAGTTTTTGAGTCTATAATGAAAGCATCCCTCATTTTTGATTGTTTTTTTCTTATGCAATTTTGAATATGCGGGGCAAATTTAAGATGATCATCCACTGTCATCCCTAATAATTTGCTATGAGAAGTGACATCAATGGTTGAATTATCAAGAGAGAAGACTTTTTTGTATTCCTTAGCAGGATTTGTTAATCGAAAGGGTACGCTGAGTGTATGCTACAAACCTGGTCATGAGAAAGCAGCCAAGAGCTGTATTAGTAAAAAATGCAGTCATACCAGTAGAAAGAGTTGATCCTAAGAGAACCATGGCAGAAGGTGAAAATATTAAAAATTGGAGACAGCAGAGTATTTGTGGAAAATGTTTATTCACTGTACACCAGGCAGAAAAGAAGCACATTTAACCCAACAATCAGGGAATGGAGAGAGGCAGATATGAGATTCAAGTAGCTTTATCCATCTGTCTTCACAATATTTTTTACTAGATGATCAAAGACATTTTAGATATAGAGCAGGCTAAGGAGAAAATAAAGTCTGTCCAACAAAAAGTGAGCCAGCAAACAGAAGAGGACTCTGCTTCTCATTCATCTGATGATAAAGGTCATAAGAGAAACTTTGCCAGTGGAATTTTTTCCAGTGTTCCAAAGGAAAATAATTGCGAGACAGAAAAAGCACATAAGTTGATGAAAAGAATTAGGAGTACTTTGGCCTTGAACCAGAGTCTGATGTTGGGAGATGGAAGTGAACAGAATGAAGACCAGCAACGCTGAAACTACTGAATAAATCTGAAAGTTTAAAGAATGAATCACATGTGAAATATGGCTTTGCAAGAAGAAGTGGCTGAGACTTTGTTGGCTTGGTTAATCTTTTGGGTGGACTATAAAGCATATACCCAGCTTTCTGTCTTTTTGTCCTCTGTACACTTAAGGGGAAAAAGTAACTGTTATCGTTCTTGTTAGTAATTGTATAAAACATTTATGATGTACACTGCATTTTATATATAGTAAAACACTTTTGTCTAGTTAAAGTCAAGGGTATTTTAAATATGGGGGAGTCTTTTCATTGACTGTTGTATGTGTTCATGATTAAAGCAAACAAGTAGTTTTCTAGTTGTAAGAAATATAGGCTTTACAGTACAACAAGAGTAGAAATGCTTGGCAAAAACAAGTTATTGGACTGTTGGAGTGGGGGTGGGATGTAAAAGTGTGCTGATTATATGTAGAATTAAGATATTTTCTCTTATTTTTACAAAAGTGAATTTCTAGTTTAATGCTGTTGTCTTATGTTCTAAACAAGTGTTTTTATAAGCAGGTAGACCTGAAAAATAAAACAAAATGTTGAAAGCCATGAAAAATGCTAAGCTTTCTACATCTGCAAAGATTTTAGCTTGTTTTTTTATTAGCAAATATTCATTGGGAGTCAAAAAGTCTGCAGCTGAAGGCAGTTTTACATTATTTTCTGAGTGGAATTTGACAAAGATTCATTGCTGTCTACTTTTACATGAAGGCAAGCTGTCTGGATGTGCGGTCAATTAATCTTGAGAGTTCTGAGCATTCTTTGCTGATGGAAATGCAAAATTTAAAGTTCAATGGCAAGCAGTTCAGTGAAAAAGTCTGAAATTATAGGAAGTGAATAAGAGATAATAGCCTCAATACTTTAATGCAGTTGATAGAACAGTAAAATAGCCAGTGCATTTTATCTTTTGGCTGAAAGTTGATGTTTTCTGAAAACATGCAAGCTGTTTATCACACCAGGGAGGGGAATAGAAATAAGAAAAGAACAGACATTGGTTAGCGTAAGTGGGAACAAAGACTCTGATGTGTTTTAGCATAGCTAACCTTAATTTTAGGTTAGGTAATGCCTTTGGGTGCAGTTGTTGATTTAGGACAGTTCCTATCTGGAGGGTTAAACTTCAATTCTTCTTCTTGAAGAAGTACATAATTTTGGTATACATTCATTTAATCGACTGTTAGTTTACCGAAGTACCAAATGTTGAAAGCAGTGACCCATGTTCTCATATGTCCGAATTTTCAAAGAACGAACCACCATAAATCCGAATGCCGGCTAAGGTTTGGCATTCATATCTTTGACATCATAAATGTGACTGAAACGTAAGTTACACACTGTCATATATGAGCGTCCTTCCCTGAACACAACACTGATACATCCTAAAGTGTATTGGATTTATACAGCCCTTTGACGTACGGACTAGCGGGAATTTTAAACACTGCAGGTATGTACTTGCCATTTATCACAGATTCAGGTCCAATACTTAGGTACAGCTAGGTAGGACTGTAACCTATACATGTATTTATTTCCAGATGGCTGAGTAGGATAGTGTGAGTTACAATCCTGGTGTGTTAGGCAATACTTACACCACTGAGAAGGGCCAGAAGGGGAAGGACACACTGTTCATTGAGGGCTACCAATACTACCTTGAGAAATGTGTTGGCATTAAGCACTACTGGTGCTGTACCCGTAAGAGCAGAGACAAGTGCAAGGGTTGTTGCATAACTGAATATGGTGGAAATGGACGTGTTGTGTAAAAGTAGTGCACATTTCCACGGACCTGACCCAGTACTGTCAGAAGTATGTCAGTCCCGTGACAGGATAAGGAAAAGGGCACATACATCAGTAGAGGGCCCATGCAAAATAATATCTGAGGTACTGGCGAGTACCTCCACAGCAGTTGTTAATGAACTGCCTAACAGTAAGGCACTGCAGGAGAGTGTGACAAGGATTAGACACAGAAAGAAGGTTGCCATGTTTCAGGATCTGCAGTCCTTGAAGAACCTTCATAGCGATATGCTATCCCTGAAAAACATCTGTGTTCTAGTAGAACATGGCAGTGACAGCGTGCAGGGTATCCAGATAGTTGTAATGACAATGCTTGATAACTTAAAAATGTTGTGTGCATCTGAGTTCCTCTTGGTGGATGGTACCTTCCCAATAAGTCCTAGGGAGTGCCGGCAGGTATATACCATCCATGAGCCATTAGACCTGTCAGTGTCAAAGAAGGTTGTTCCACTGGTGTACGGGATCCTGCCTTGTAAGAGTGAGGAGTGCTATAAGCAACTATGGGCAATGGTGTTGGGTTTGTGTGGGAAACATGACCTTCAGCTGAGGCCAAATATGGTGATGTCAGACTTCGGAAAGGGTGCTGTCAATGCAATTCAGTAGTTATTACCAGATACTGTCTCTAAGGGCTGCTGGTTCCACTTCTGCCAAATCATCTGGAGGCAGATATAGAGGCTACACCTTGTTAAGGAGTTAGGAACTGACACTGCGTTTGCTAGTTTATGCAAGCAGATACCTGCCCTTGCATTCGTCAATCTTGCATATATCAGTGGGACATTTGCAGATATTGAGAGGGAGTTTCCTGAATACAGCCAGCAAGTGTGTTTTTTTTTTTTTTAAGGAAAACTAGCTAATAGGTTGCGCAGGAAGATATGGTATGAGGGGCTTAATGGCGGAAAGGCATCCACCCCTGTTTGAGGTTGCATTCTGGAACCAGTATGACACTACTGGTTTGGGTTATTCACGCACAGAGAACGCTGTGGAAGGGTGGCATAGGCGGTTAAGGAGCCTAATGGGTTAACAGTGGTTGTTTCTGTTTGATGTGCTACATGCTATCCAGCTAGAACAGAACCATGTGGAGGATCTCGTCCAGGTGTATTTCAGAATTGTCTAATACCTCTAAGCGGCATAGATTGGACATAAAGGAGCGTGCATTCCAACACCTGCTGGATAAATGGGATTAAATGACACCACATGGATTTGTTAGTCTATTGACTCAGCATTCCTCCTTTTGATACTCAATGTGTAGTGGTCATGTTTACAGTTTTCGTATGTTATTTCACAGAGCACGGGTGTGCATATGTACTTCTTTTTCACAGTGAGTGTTATGGGAGATGTGTGCATTGTACAGTCACAATTGCATATGTTTAAAAACAAAAAAAAAATTATGGCACAGTATACTATTTGCAGAAGAAAAGGATGGCTGATGCACAGCATTTTGAACACAGTACTTCCAAGAATATCTTCTCAGGATGTGTGCCTGTTTATCTCTATATCCGGTATCATGCAGCCATGGGAATCTCGAATTTTGAATTTGACATTTCCAAATTGCACCGTTCGGCATTCTGTTGTTTCGAACTCTTTAGTTTCAACATTCTGGTTCAGAAAATGTGATGTTCTGTTACCGCTCAGTTCATTAAATGAATGTATACCCATCATTTTGTGTATTTGTTTTAATTAATAGTGGATGAGGTGTTCTGAAAATGTATTTAGTTTTTGTTTGAGGGGTTTATATAAAAAAAAAAAATCTTGGAAAAGTGGCATAGGTTCAAATGGAAATGAGAAGAAACAGCTGTATAAAATATCAGTTTGCCAAACATCACTGTGTGCACATAACACAAAAGCTGGAAGTGCACATTCAAAACCACTGTCATGTGTAGTAGGTGTGAACAGTAGCTTTTTATTGTAATGGCTATACACTGTCTATAGTGTCCTGGAAAATAAGTGGCCTTACAGGTGTAGACATAAAGGAAAGAGTATCGAATTATATTAGGAAATCCTGAGTGGAAACAGCACTGCTGCAGGAGACACATTTAGAAAGAAAGGAGCATGTGGATTTCACAAAGAAAGGAGTTCAGAATGGATAGTCACCAAAATATAAGGGACAAAGGAAAAGGGGATTAATTATAGCAATTGTGAAAAGGGCTCTAATATTGATAGAAGGGCAAAAGACAATAATGGTAGATTTGTGGAAGTAAGGGACAAGGGAGGAGGATTAGGCTGGCGTGTAGTTATATGCCTCCAAAAACTGCTATTATGGAGCGTAAGAAAATTTGGGAAGAAATAATCAGCTTTCAGCAGAGAATATCTCTTATAGGTGGGGGTGGAACTTGATTTGCAATAATGAGGGTGATTCAGGGCGACGTAGAAGGGAAAACACATAAAAAAAAGCTGGTAGATGTCTGAAGACATTTATGAAAATATTTGGTATAGAAGCTGTGAATTCAGTAGTAGGCACTTGGACAAAATTAAATATTATTCCCAAGGTACAATAACTGAGTTAGAGTAGATAAAAATTATAATTAACAAGAACGTGCATATAATTGAAAGCTTTCTCACACATCCAGTAAGTACTTCAGATCATGCACTGAAAAAAACTAAGATAAAAATGCAGGATAATGAAGTAAAAGTGAGACTCTGGTGCTTTCCCACCTACCTGTTAAGGAATGGGTAGTGGAAATTATTTGATAGTTATTAGGGAAGATAAACATATTTTCAGAAGTTATAGCTAGGGAGTGGTGTACAATGAAAATGAAATTTGAAAATTGGGTAGAAATAAAAGAGAAAGAGATATGGTTAAGTAACAGAAATTACTTGGCGAGGGTGACAAAGGTTAGAAAGAATGGCAGAATAAGAGGACTCTCACTGAACAAGAGTGCAAAAGAGACAATAAGGGAGTATGTGGATAATATACATGTGTTTAGAAATATTGCTTTTAAGAATTTTTTTAATATCTTCAGAGCACAAAAACTTTTAGCACAGCAACTTAAGCAACAAAAAGTATAAAGGGTTGTTGCCAAACTTATAGAGCCTAGAACAAGAATAATAACCAGAGATCCCGTATAATTTTATTAATAAAGAACATTACTGACTACAATAGCATTGTCACCTCACAGTAAGATGTCCTGTTCGATTCTCAGCTAAAGCGTCTTCTGTGTGGAGACATGTGTGAATGGGCGTACCTTCGTTGAAGGTTGTGTGTCAGGGCTGGCAACTTGGTACGTAAAAATCTACTGCCAATCATTAGCAGACCAGAGTTCTGCTGTGGCGACTCCTAACCGGGAAAAGCCGAAAGATACAACAACAACTGACTACAATCACAACTTAGATTTCCTTTTCACTGTACTGTGTGATGATTTGACTGAGATTCTACTAAGCAATTTTAAAACTCCAAAACAGGTAAAGAAGCTAACATCCAGCTGACCACTAACACCATGAACCAAGGACAGCAAAGGTTAATGTATACTGAAGTCACTGACCAGAAGGATGGACATGCTCAGGTACAAAAGAAAATCTGATACAATAATAAGGTTAATCAGTATGATATATGAAGGATTGGAAGCAAGAATACCTGTCTGATAAGTTGTGTTTGAACAGAGCAGCCAGACCTGGGTGTCGTTTTTCTCATTTTTTATTTGCTTTATATTTAGAGCCATTGGAAAATAAAATATGGAAATCAAAAATGCAAAAAAATAATTGGGATGGTAATCAAGATAAGTTGGCTTTATTTGCAGATGATATTGTTTTGTACCTGATAAATCCAGAAAAGGACATTTCAGTTTGTGGAACATTTTGAGATGGTTTCAAGTATTTTCAGGGTATAAAATTAATGGCGATAAAATGAAGGATGTAGCTGTAACTTATGTACCTACACATGGATTGGTTCAATAATATTCATGTTTATGGAGACACAATAAGATAAAATATTTATGAATGTGTATTAAAAAGGCTTCTGTTATGGCAGCAAATGTATGTGGGAAGAGACTGAACAAAAGATTGTACGAAAACAGAAACCGAAAGCTTTTGGTTATGGATATGGATTGTAAGATACAAGCAGTGAAAATGTTTTGAGCCTTTTCGTTTTTTATATATGAGTCAGGCATATTTTTATTAATGGGGAGAAGTTGTGGTTAATAATAAAGAGTTGAAGGAATTTATTTGGGAGGGGAAGAGGGCAAATGTTAAATGGGATAAGTTGATCCTTCTAATTGAACAAGGTGGTAGGATTACACCATTTAAAGGTATATTTTCAAGCTACACAGTTAAGGCTCAGAAATGTAACACAAGGTTATAATTCAACATGGGAAGAGATAATTATGATGAAGCAGGGGGAAGTTCAAGAGATAGTTTGATTTCGGGTGCAGATCCTGTATATCTGTTTATAGGAGCAATGCACTGATCAGTTTTGACCAATATCAGGCTCAGCCCAGGTGAAATAGCAACATTGCATAAACAAAAAATATAGAAATATGAGCAAGAACAGAGTAGTTCTGACTAATTACATAGAAGAAAAAAGTGTATACATTTTAGTGAATACTATTTTTAACTCTGAAGTATCTATCAGTGAGGAAGTTTTTAAACCAGCGGCAACATATGAACTGATTTCCATTTCAGTTCTATTTTGTTTGGGGTGGGAGATATTAGTCAATGAGGTCAAATGCATTGTCAGTTCTATTAATAGAGCAGCTCTAAGGAGGCCACTGTCAGAGTTTAGCAGGATGTCATCAGTTAGAGATCAAAGTAATGGTTACAGTACTTCATCCAGGTCAGAATCCATGTTGTTTGGAAGAGAGCAGGTGGCACTGGTAGATTTATAGAGAGAGAGTTGGGTGTAGATTATATTTTCAAGATGTTTGCCCAGAATTAGGAGGATAGATATTGGACAGAAGTGACAGACATCTTTTGAGCTGGTTTGCTTTGGGAGGGGTTTAATTAGACCATTTTTCAAAATCTGTGGCATGATGATTTGTGTGAGACATAGATTATATATGTGGGTGAGAGGAAGACGCAGATGCTCTCTGCAGCGATACATGAACCAGGTGTTTTTGTTGTGAAATCCAGGAGAGGAGTCAGTAGAAACATTTTCAAATAGAATACAGACTTGTTTGGGAAGTATGCATTTGAAGTGGGAGAGGGGAATGGATGGTGGTGAGATGGGTAATGCTTGATCTGTGGGAGGTGTGGAGTTTATTTATGGGCGTTCGCTATGTATGAGGAAATCTTCTAGAGAAATGTTGTTGTACCACATTGAATGGTGTTTGTAGACAGGGTATCCTGAGGAGGTTTTCTTTCCTGTAAGTAGGTTAACCTCTTTCTAAAATGTTTGGAGAAATGTAAGAGGGTAATTTGTTCTTTGGAGATTTTTTTTGTCCCTTCTTGGCTAGTTTATGTAGGATTATAAAGAATGTGCGGTTGTCAGTTGTTGGGGTTGGGGGTCTGTTTCCATTTTTGCCATGCTTCATCCCTTAGAGTTGAAATGTGATTGAGTTCAGTTATAGCCATTCAGTTCTGGTGTGTTTATAAAGCATAAGCATAATAAAAACCAAACAGAATATTGTATTCCTAAAGTAGCAGAAAGTGTTCTAAGAACTATGTCAGCACATGAATGGAGAAAGGAGATTTTGCCAATAGGGATGACTGCAAGTAGGGGTACAAAAAACAGCAAGAAGGGGCTGGAATTTACTGAAGTAAATTGACAAAGGAACCAATGTATTGGGAGCAAATAACTAGATAGGGAAAGGTAATAGAATGGGATGCGTCCAAGAAGATATTGGACTGCAAGCTAGAGACTGCTTTCCTTTCTAGGTGTTGATATCAGAGTAAAGACAAAGAGAAAGGATTGGGGGAATCCTAAGTTAAAGACCTGGTCTGGTAGAATTTCTAACTGACTCTAGAACAGAAGCTGCTGTTTAAAAATGGATAACTAGTAGGGCATGTAAATATTGCATGATAACTCTAAGAATCTATCAGTGGAGGTTACCAAAGATTGGGTAGAAAGATTGGAAAGCAATTTTCAGGAAAACAATAGGAGGGCATATGTATGGCTCCGAAGTATGCAGTAGAGTCCAGAAGGCTTATGATCTTTGCTTGGAAGTGTTTGCATAGGTATTTTACACTCCAAGCAGTCATGAAATATTTTTCCTAAAGATCAACTCTAAGCAAATGTTGAAAGTATGATGGGGAAGAAAGAGGTACCAGGGAACATAAGTTTTGGAAGTTTAATGAGTTGGCAAATTTAAAAAATTCCTTCCAGAGAACTTTGTCAGAAATACTGGTTAAGCAAATGGCTGTAACTAAGGAAGTTATTCTTTTGAGCTGAGACACAGGATCTGAATTGCCTAGACACAGTAAAGCCTTATTTTTTTATTTTTTAATCATTTGTTGACTGGGTTAGTCTCACTAGGCTAGTAGCCTCTTGACCTGAGGTGGTATTTATACTATTTTAATTCTTTTGGCTGTCAAAAAACAATTGCTAGAAAATGGAAATCAAAGTCTAAACCAACTGCATTTTAAATACTGAATATTTATTTGTAAAAGAGATAAAAGAACTGGAAGTGAGATCTTTAGAAAACTTAGCAATATGTTGCTTTTCTTTAAAAAAAACATAAGATAGAGAGAGAACACTTGCTACTTAGTCAAGAAAAAAATAACAAAACAATTGAGTTTCAGACTTCATATTTAAGGTATTGAGCACCCTGTTATTCTAATAGCTTTTTAAGTTAAGAATGAAGCTATATTTAAAAGCTATGCCAGTTGTGGATTATGTGCTTGATTCCCCATTATTTTTTTTCATATTTTATTTCAGATTATACTTCCTGCTTTTGGAGGTGTTTGACTTTGACACCAGTTCTTGAGCTAAGATGTTGAGCCTCATGACCGCAGGGCATAATTCTCAGATGTCCCCATTTCGCCCTTATGCTTTTGGTGTTTTCATTGATATGTGTGTGTTTATGTATGTATGTGCATGTTTGTAGATGTCAGAAAAAGCATGTTAACACAAAGTCTGTTATTCTAGCAAACTTTCTAAGTATGTAAGGGTAGTATCTGCTCTTGAGTTTTTTCCTTTGTCAACTTTTTTGTAGCTTTCCCTTGATTCCTGAGTTAAGGGGTTCCGTTCAGAAGCTCGAAATACTGAAATGTCGAATTTCAGTATTTCGAGCCCAAGAAGCCAAATCCACATAATAGCGAAAGTTTAGAAGTGTGAAATTCAAAACCTCGAATACCGGAGGTTTTGAATTTCGCGCTTCTAAAGTTCTGCTATGGTCATGTATTCAGGTAAGTGTGTGTATGTGTGTGTGTGTGTTAAAGGGTTTGGGTAGGGGCTGTGGTGTGTGTCAGTGTGTTTTGTTGCTGTGATGTGTGTGTGGGAAGAGAAAGTAGCTTGTGTGGTGGTGTTTTGTGTGTGTTTGTATGTAGTGTGACCTTGGAGTGAGAATATTTAAGTAGGGGGGGCTTGCCCCCCTACTTATATGTAGTAGAGTGATGTTGTGTGTTTGTGTGGTGGGTGGTGTGTGTGTGTGTGTGTGTGTGTGTGTGTGTGTGTGTGTGTGTGTGTAGTAAAACTGCGAAATTCAAAACTTCCGGTATTCGAGGTTTTGAATTTCGCAGTTTTTAGTTTTCATTGTTTTGTGGATTCGATTTCTTGTGCTTGAGATACTGAAATTCGAAATTTCAGTATTTTGAGCTTCTGAAGTGAATCCGAGTTAAAAGGTTGAGAGAAAAGATGAGGGGTTGTAAGGAACAGTCACTGTATTCTGATAGCAGTGAGCTAAGAAGAAACATTTTTTCTTGGCAGCGTTTTATGTATGTCTTCACCTGTGGCTGTACTTGAGGGCCGTGTGTGTCTGGGTGGGGGATTATTAATTTTTTTTTTTTGCAGAATGACCCTGATTTTTTACTCATATTTTGAAGTATTCCTTATTTAGTTTGTGTTTTTCTATCAAATCAATAAAAATTATAGTCACAAAATAAATGCATGAGAGTGCCAGCTGTCCCTGATTAAGTCTTTTGTCCACCATTATCATTTAGTGTCTGGGTGGTCTAAGAGGTATAGAGATATAAGTGTATGCATGTGTGTGTTTAGACAGATAAATAAATAAATATATGTTTGTTATATGTCTGCTGGAAAATTTGTGATTTTCTGGCAAATAGTTGAGAATTGCCGCTTTACATAACAGCATCTATGCGAGTTTCAGAATTCATATCCTTAAAAAAAAGTGTCAGTGCAAAACCTGTGTGTGTGTGTGTGTGTGTGTGTGTGTGTGTGTGTGTGTATATATATATATATATATATATATATATATATATATATATATACATACACACACACATATGTATAGAAAGAGAAAGAGAGAGATGCTGTTTGTATTGTGGGATGTCATGGTATCATAATGTTGTAAAACTGTATATTAATAGGTGGTGTCGAAGTGCTACCACTTCAGACATATTTATACTTTGTTTAACAGTAACATATGTTTAAATATAATGTAATTTTTATAGTAATATCTTAGGCAATATTCACTTGGAAGCATCATGAAACATTATATCTGATGTTGTAAATCTTTATTCATTCCTTACTATTAGGACTAACAGCCATTTCCAAGCTTGCACCAGCCAAAAACTCTCAGCTAAGACGTACCTATTATGCCCCTCTCCTAGTTACTCCAGGTCTCGTTTGCCATGTTCCTCATCAGACATGCCTAGCCATCTCTCGCAAGCTAAGTGGAAAATTGTGATTTCTAATATAGTTTCTCCTCAAAAGTTTTTGTTTTTTAGGCAATTTAGCCTTTTCTCACTATCGCCTATAACCTACTTCTATTTCCTACCCTTTACCCTTGGCAATTAAATTTCTACCATCGTTGGTACAGTCCCTCTCTCCTGCCTTTGGTAGGCCCTTCCTTACCACTTGTGGTATTTTTTAAATGCCATCATTGGTATTCTCTCACTTTTTTCTCTCCCTTTTGTTTTTTCTATTAAGATAGCCTTGTTGCCGTACTATGTCAGACAAAGCTAAGTTGGGGTTTAAATAGTGTGACAAGTGTGGGTGTAAAATGCCCAACTCAGACGGACACGCTCGTTGCGTCTACTGTTTGGGCGTGGACCATATTAAAGCTGATTGTGACATTTGTGCTAGTTTTAGTAATTCTACACTAGTAGAATGTAAAAATAAGCTTATTTTAAAAGTTTTAATTAAAACACCTTTTTCGGAGGCTCTGTCTGGGTCGGAGGTCTCACCCCCTCCAAAGACCAAAAAACATAAGGAAAAATGGAGTCACTCGGTTCCTACATCTTCGTCAGTTATGGAACCGAGTCGACTCCATGCTTCTCTGGCGCCCTCGGCACAGACCTCTTTGGCACCAGGCTCTGTATCTTCTCCCTCGGTGCCGTCTATGATATTCACCCCTATTTTGGTTCCAACCTCAGCACCACTGTCTTCGGTGCCATCCTTGGTTCTGACATTGGCTCCTATAATTGTACCTGCTTCAGCACCATCCCTGGCCATGGTGCTGATAGTTTCTTTGGCTCCATCAACCCCTAAAGTCAAATATCTGCGAAGAACCAGATACTCTCCAAACTATGACCCTTTTTTGGGGCAGAGGTTTAGCTCCTTTTTTGAAAGACCTAATTCTCCTTCAGCAGCCTCCTTTAGATCCACCAGGAGTTTATCTGAATTAGACCGAGTGTGGGTTGTAGATCAGCTTCTGGCAGCTAGGGGATTGCCCACTCCAGCTTGATCTGCTGTTCCTCTTGGCTTGGAATCCTTTACTACATATTCCCCTGTTTATCCTCCTCCCGCTTCTACCCAGATCCCGGAGAGCTCGGTACCGATGTCCACCCTGGTGCATACTGTCTCGGCCCTGACAGCGTTTTTTCTCCTGTTGGCACCAATCACCCTTGCTGCATCGGCTCCGGTGGAGCCAATGCTCTTTCGGAGTAGTGCTTGGACCATCTGTGCCTTGGTAACTAGCCCGGTGCCTATTTTCTTGCTGGCGCCATCTATGTCCATGGCTCCGACAGCTTCCACTCTTCTCAGAGCTCCTCACCTGGAGGCAGGCTCCTCAGGGTGGGGTGTGACCCTGGTTCTGAGGTTGTCCTTCTCAGTTCCGGGCTCCAATCCCTCCTCAGGCGGCCTGCTTTCCAGGAGATGGAGAGGGTCCTTGCCTCCGCAGACTTGCAGTCAGTACCAATGACATCAGCATCAGACCCCCCCCTAGCATGCAGCTGTCCCAACCCACTACTTTGGGATCCTGGGCACGGGAGCTGCACGACCCCACCATTTGAAGGGAACCCCTTTTCTGGAGTCCTCAGAAGATCCCACTAGGGAGTCACCCTGGAAGAAATGGTGCAAGAGGAAGCACCTTGATTCCCCAGAGGAATCTATCACTGAAGACACTGATTGTGATGAGGGGAAGGGTCCCCACAGTCTCCCCCAGATGACGTCTCATTCAGAGACATTCTCGAAATCCTCAAGCAGTGGGGAGACGAAGTCCTCTAACCCTTCTTCTGAGGAATCGGTGTTCTTGCAGGCCTTCCTTGCCTGGCCAGCTACTTCCTGGGTGACCCCACCTGCAGATGACCTTGTTAAGCTCATTGTGCAGCATGCCTGGAAGGCCTCAGACAATGTAGAACCTGTCCCCCTGAGGCCAGACAAACTCTATCTACACTTGAAGACCAGCCCCACTGGTCCAAGCAGTTGATAGTTGATTCCATGGTTGTGGCGGTGGCCACCAAGAGTGAACTGGCAGAAGATAGATCCACTGTCCATCCCATGAACAGTGAGTCTCGGACCATGGACAGACTAGGGAAGCGGACCTATGCTTCAGCGACCTTCGCCATTCGGTCGCTGAACTATCTGGCACACTTCACTCGCCTCCAGAGAGACCTAATTTCTGAAATGTCTTCCTCTTTGGTGAGGTTACTGCCTGAGGAGGTGCGTGACACTGTCGCCCCGCAGCTAGCTACCCTTGAATCCATCTCAAACTCCTCGATGCATTTGATATCTCACTCCACCGAGGAGGCAGCTTGAGCTGCCACATCAGGCATTGTCATGAGATGTAATGCTTAGATGCGGTTGTGTGACTTCACAGACCCTTTTAAAATCTTCCTACGTCAACACACCTGTCGACAAATCTGCACTTTTTGGACCCAAAGTATGAGACACACTTGCACGAAGTGAGAAAGACCTTGTCTGCTGTGGGCATACACTTTTCCACCCCCCAGAGGTCCTATTCCAGGAACCAGAAGAGAGGAAAAATGTGGTTCAAGAAATCCCAAGGATCTTTTCATGACACTCATGGTGAGCAATCCCCCTGGGGCAGAGGGGGCAACTCATCTGGAAGATGCCCCTTTCAAGGTAGAGGGGGTCTGCATAAACAGGGCGCTAGAGATTACTTCTCCGGCAGATCCTACCAGTGCTCCTAAGCAGCGGCCCAATTGCTTTCCTCTGGAAGCAGTCAGGGGTCATTTTTCTCTGCACCTACCAGCCTGGAAACTTATTACTACTGATGTTTGGGTACAGAGAATAATATCCAGAAGCTACCAAATACTATTCGATTTAACTCCCAGATCGGTCAAATGAATCCTTGATGTGCCACTCAATCAGAGGGAATTAGCAGCCTTAGAAGTAGAAAAGCTGCTAAGAAAAAGAGTCATCCAACCAGTCCCACCAGACCAGACAGGATCCGGGTTTTACTCGAGGTTCTTTTTAGTGCCAAAAAAGACAGGGGACTGGAGACCAATCCTGGATCTCAGCCTATTGAACAAATTTATCCAACCTCAAAAATTCCGGATGGTCACGGTACAGTCCATTCTCCCCTTCCTAGGGAAGGACAACTGGATGTGCTCTATAGACCTCCAGGATGCATACTACCACATAAAGATGGATCACTGCTCCCGGAGGTTTCTCGACTTCTGGCTGGGAGCCAATCACTACTATTCAGTCTCTCGACAGCCCCCCGAGTGTTCACCAAATGTATAGCAGTTGTGGTAGCTCATCTTTGGCTAGAAGGATTCCAGGTGTTTCCATATCTAGACGTTTGGCTCCTTACCACTCTGACCAGGAATCTCCTAGTCTGCAGCCTCTCTTACACTCAAGGTCTCGCTCTCCACTTGGGGATTACTATCAACAAGGACAAATCTCAAATGTCCCCAACAAAGACACTGAATTTATTGGAGCAGTCTTTGACACAACATCTGGTCAAGCTTCTCTCCCTCCTCACAGGCTTTTGAAAATAAGACATCAAATCCAAGCCCTTCTTCCACAGACCTGTGTACCAGCATGCCTTGTCCTGCAACTCTTGGGCTCCATGGTGGCTGCCATTACTTTAGTACTACTGGCAAGGCTGCACATGAGAATCCTGTAGTGGCTCCTTTCTGCACAATAGTCCTTTTTTAACTCACCCACTTGACCACATGGTATGTGTTACAAACTGTTCCAAGGAAGAAATGCTATGGTGGATGAAGTCACAAATGAACCTTTGGTGTTGACCATTCTGTCTTCCATAGCCCACGGCCACAGTGACCATGGATGCTTCCCTGTTAGGGTGGGGGGGGTTTCCAGGGAAGACGGTCCAAGGCACCTGGTCCCTCATGGAGGCCAATTTGCACATAAATGTCCTGGAACTGAGGGCAGTTCTCTTAGTGTTGCAAGTGTTCCATACATCCCTACCTTCTGGGAACCATTGCAATTCAGTCAGACAACATGTCAGTCGTCTGGTATATTGACAAGCAAGGTGGAACTGGGTCTTACCCCCTGTATCAGGAAGCCATGAGGATTTGGCACTGGGCGATAGTTTTCAACTGGTTTCTTATAGCAACACACATTCCTGTGAGTTCCTACCTTATTACGGACAATCTGAGCAGGAACATTCTGATGCCTCACGAGTGGTCCCTCAATCCTGTAACAATGGATCAGATCTTCTGACACTGAGGCAAGCCTTGCTGCGATCTGTTTGCTTCCCGCTAAACAACAAATGCAGAAGCTACTTTGCCCTGATCCCGAGGGATGCTCTAATGCACAATTGGCCCCCGGGTCTACTGTATGCCTTTCCTCCATTTCCCCTCATCCCAAAATTTCTCCAGAAAACTCAAAGGTTGAGAAGCAAAGTGATCCTCATTGCCGCCTATTGGCCCTGTCAAGTCTGGCTCCCATTTCTATGACCTTTTCTGATTCACAGCCCGTGGATCCTGGATCATTTCCAAGGCCAGTTATCTCATCCTCAGGGACTGATTCATCCCAGTCTCAGGCTCACAGCTTGGTTCCTCCACTTCCAATGATTGCCAGGCTGCCTGACATCCTATCTCCAGTTCGTGAAATTCTTCTGGCTTCACACAAACCTTCCACCAGGAAAGTTTATTCTAGTAAAGGGACTAGGTTCTCTATTTGGGCCAAAGATCAGAACATAGATCCCTTCTCCATGTCTGTTCAAAAGATCCTTCAATACCTGATGACTCTTTTACATGCAGGAGCCTCAGCATCAACGATCACTGTACATTTAGCAGCTATCGCCAGTTTTCATAATGGATTTGATAATTCTTTGATTATGTCACACCGCCTATGCAAGACATTTTTGAAAGGAGTATTACACGTTAAACCTCCAGTCAAGCCTCCCTTAGGACCCTGGGACTTGACTTTGATGCTTCAGTCTTTCACAGGTCCTCCTTTTGAGCCTTTTGATTCATGTGATTTAAAGTTTTTGTCATAAAAGACCTTACGTCTAGTAGCACTTACCTCAGTGAGAAGAGTATCTGAGCTGCAGGCCTTGAGTGTCAGGAGACCTTACTTGATCTTTCACATGGATAGGGTGTCCCTTTGTACTGACCCTTCTTTCTTGCCCAAGGTCATTTCTGGATTTTCCATTAACCAATCTATTGACCTGCCGGTTTTCTTCCCTCAGCATTCTAATAGAGGGGAGTACCTTTTGCACACCCTTGATGTGCATCGGCAGCGTCATTGTTATTTCGACAGGACTAAATCTTTCAGGAAAACAGATCAAATGTTTGTGGCCTTTGCAGGATCCAGATTGGGTAAACCTGTTTCCAAAGTGACTTTATCCTCCTGGCTTAGAAACGTCATTACCTTTATCAACCAACAGAATAAGCTATCCTTACCTTCCAGAATAAAGGCTCATTCTACCAGATCTGTGGCTACTTCTGTAGCTTCCATTTTAGAGCCTCTATGGATGATATCTGCGCAGCAGCCACTTGGGCAAAACCTCATACCTTTATCACTCATTACAAATTGGATTTGGCCTCCAGGGGACGAGCATCATTTGGTTCTATGGTGCTCAGGAATATCCTTCCTTAGGGCCACCCAGGACTCGGTCCTAATAGTAAGGAATGAATAAAGATTTACAACATCAGATAAAGAAGTTATGTCTTACCATAACGTTCCATCTGTGTTGTAGATCTTTATTCATTCATTACTTCCCGCCCTCCTTCCACCTGCTTGGAATCCAGGTGGACTTTAGGAACTCCTGGTTAAGGTATTTGCTCAGACAGAGCCTTATACTGTTTTTCTATTACTACCTCTATTATATAAGGGTGGGCAAACTCGATCTGGAGTAACTAGGAGAGGGGCATTATGGGTATTTCTTAGCTGAGAGTTTTTGGCTGGCACGAGCTTGGAAACGGCCGTATCGGTCCCAGGGATAGAACCGAAGTCCTAATAGTAATGAATGAATAAAGATCTGCAACACAGATGGAATGTTATGGTAAGACATAACTTCTTTTTCATAGATTTATTCAATACAAAAGTTTAGGAAGTCTCAAAAGGGAAAGCAGATAGTCATCAGATGCAATGATTTGTTGAAATTCAAAATTATCAGTATGTGTGGTGTTAATATTTGTATTATAGTTTTGCACTTCAGTGAGTTTGTGTAGTACTTCTTGGTATTAAATGATAGCTTACATAGTGCTGCTATCTCTGCCATTTAATGTCTAAGTACCATCACTTGACAGACATTTATATTTGTTTGACATTAAATGCATTTATATATATATATATATATATATATATATTATAAAAATGTTGTAGGCAGTGACCTCATAATAGTATGGTGGAACAGCATTACACAGAACAACTTAACATATAGGTAAGAAATGTCTGATGACCGAAATGAAGTGCTCAGTAAATGAGAAAGTGTGCTTTCTTGTTATGCCAAATTATGAATATGTGCCATGTTAATCTTTCTGTTAATAACTTGACCAAGTTAGAGTACATTCATAGTATCAAATGAAAGCTTACTTCAAGTTACAATTGTTACTGATACCTACTGTCTGCTTGCTACTGATCTGCACGCAGTTAGAGCTGCTTAGTATTATTATATGCATGTTTGCATAAATGTCATATTTTTTAAAATGTCTCAGGCAGTGTCCACCTGGAAGCATTGTAGTGCAGCATAGTATATAGGCCTTGATAAGTATGGCATTCAGAAGAATATTTTATAACGGCAGGAATGTAGAGCAAAACTGTGTAACAATGAAATATAATAATGTATTTATTACTGAACTCTAGTGGCACCTCTGTGATTTTAGTATTAGTCATACATCTCAACGTCTTTGCTCAAGAAGCTTGGAAAAAATCAAAAATGATGGGTAAGCAAAGGCTGAAAACCAGTAACACTTTTTAAACTGTTTATTTTAAAAAGGTAACAGAATAACAGATTTTAAATAAGTCAACAGAAGTGTAGGTTTTCCATCAATATGCACTGTCTAAACAACCAGAAGTATGTTTGATATCAATGGCTGACTGCAATCCTCAGTGACTCATCAGAAAACAAATCTATGACAAGGAGGTCAAAAATATGAGGCAAAAGTAGGGACAGTTGAGAGGCATGTGTAAAGTAATTGCAAACCACATAACATAAACTGTGTAGTATAATTGCATTTTATACCCTTGCCATCACTAAAGAGAGGGGTAAGAGTTTTGTCTATGCGTATTGCCAATAAATAACTGAGAATATGAATGCTCATTGTAGGATGAACAGAAAATGGATCAGATTTACTGAAAATTTTTGAAGTACATGTGTGTGATTTATAAACGTCATTTGTTACCTTTTGGGAAGCTTTTTCTCACCTTGGGTAGTTCTGCTTTGCGTAAGCGTCTGATTTTGATAAGCATTTACTTTATACTGATACCGAACATAATACAGTTGTGTTTTGCTTTCCATTGTACTGTTATAAAATATGCTGTAGTTAATTAAATGAATATTATATGATACTGTCAAAAAGTTTCAGTATTATTATTGTTCCCTTGACCGCTTTGTTTTACCTACTATAGTGATGCTAAGGTGCATAGCTTCATGAACAGTCCTGCCAACATAATCTGCCTTTTCACATTAGGAAACCAAAATAGTAAATTATTCTGCTGTTGTCTTGGTATATGCACAAACTTTTACAATCAAGAATACACTGTGGTATTAAGAACAAGAATCACAGAAAAACTCTAAATATGACATAAAAAATGTAATCTATTATTATAACTTGCAGGAATAATTGTTTCGCATGTTAACATTGATCATTTAGCCTATAGCATGTGGCTTATACCAAATCTTTGAGCATAGTTTTAAAATCAGTGATAAGTTACACTTGTATTGGTGACATGATATTCGTGTATCAGTGACAAGCACACTTGTATCTGTTTTAAACTTGTATAGCTATGCTGTGTCCCGGGGACCACAGCAATGCTTATCTATATTAAGGTTTGTTTTATAATTGTACTTCTGAAGTCTTTATCAGTAATTTGAAATTTCTGAATAATACTTCTGGCACCTTGACTTAACATATTATTTTATGATTAATTATCTATGCACATTTTTAAAACTGGACAGCATTCCAAACTGCAGGGATAGTCCTCCTCTCACAAACTCATTCAAATTTGTACATTCTCAACATACATTTATACTACTTTTATGCAAGAGAAAGCAAGGGAGCTATCTCACAGCCAATACATACTGAGATTTCCATGTACATTGCCATTACTAATGGGAAAAGGTAGAACTTGTAAATGACACCAGGGTTGCTTTGACAGATTCAGCAGTATTAGCACTGCAAATTCATTTCTTTTCAAAACTCATAACCATGATATTTTAACCTGATGCCATGTAAAACTCAGGAAAGTTTGATTTGCATACTGTACAAACCACACTTCATTCATACAAACTGCTAAATGTAGTGTCACAAAATTTATAGATACATAATTTATCCATAAATGTAAATACTTGCTGACTGAATCTGTTAGTTAACATCTGCTAGCCATATATTTGGGACCTGTAATAGCCTTAACCTGGCTTATTTTACATTTATAATATTATCAGAATTTTTTTTCTTTTTCCTATTTTATTATTATTATTATTATTACTTTTTTGTAATTTACATTTCTCTCATCTAGAGAAAAACATGATGTTTACTCAGGAAGAGCAGCTGCACTATACAGGTGCCACCTTAAAAGGACCTCCTCTCCATATTTTTAAAGAAAATTGTCTTGTTACCTTAATGGAAGATCCAGTTGGTGTCTCCACATGTTTTGATTCCCCTCAAGGGGCATCAAGTGCTGTCGTGGGACTGATAATATTAAGAATCAACATTCTGACATTATAAGAAAATCAGATGGAATTTTATTTTTCAAAGACCTACAGCAATTTATGTTTTTCTGTTTGCAAATAGGGAAGCATCAGTTCAGAAATGTCAGTATGTCAGTTTGAAAGAACACTTAAAAAGTAGTCTAAACCTTTGACCTTTTTATGGCCAATTGTGAAAGGTTAGGCTTTGTTATTTTAAGATTATTTGATTATTGCATCAATGTCACTTAATTTTAATTTGATATTCATATATTTTTAAGAAATGACAAATATTTTATTTTTTTACATTAAATTTTATTTATTTATTTTTGTTAACCGGGGGTGTCTGACTGAGCCGAAAAGGCCCTTTTTCAACAGAGGCCCGGGGAGAAAAGCTCCACATAGAAAAATTACAGATACATTTAGACATGATCAGTATACACACAAATTACAAAAGATGTGTTTTTACAGTGGTATGCAGCACATCAACAGTTACAGTGGAGAGAATAAAAAAAAAAAATATTTAAAAATAAAGGTTCTTAATAGATTTGTGGTGTACAGCTGAAATTTGGAACATAAGTAGAATACATAGATAGTACACAGGTACAGTACATACATTGTAGATTAGCCAGTGTCTGTGAGAATAGTTTTCAATCTTAATCAAGTACTCTAGGTTTAGTATGTGTACCTTATCCACTTTCACTAGCCTGGTGAGCAATCATGGCACTGCCAACTTTCCTTGAGATGTTGCCTGATGAGGTCTTTAAAGGAGGCTTTGGATGATGTGTTTTGAATGCTTTTAGGGACAGAGTTCCATTTTGTAGCCACCAAACTACTATATAGTGCATCTCCAAAGCTATTGTAGCTGTTGGTGACTTCTAGTAGTAGTTTGCTTGAAGATCTAAGAGGCCTTTTGGCTGAGTGATGTTGTACTAGGTTTTTGAGGGCAGGACACTTATTGGGGAGGTAATAGATAGAATGACAGAGGCAGAGCTGATTGTAGGTTAGGAGGTTGGGCAGTTCAAGCCAGCAGAGCTGTCTCAAAGCAGTACAGTGATGAGTTCTATATGAGCAATTTCCAGCAAAGCAGGCAATTCTGTTATAGCAGGCTTCCATTTTGCTTAGTTCAGTTTTGTTAAGATTAGTCAGAATGGGAGATGCATAGAGTAGGGTGGATAGAAGTTGGGAGCGAGCAATGGCTGATCTTGTGTTGTTGGTAAGAAATGGTTTGATATGGTAGAGTGATCCCTGTTTGGCATGTACTTTTTTAATAGTTAAGTTGAGATGACTATCAAATTTTAGGTGGGAGTCCATGGTTATTCCCAATAGCTTAGCCTGTGCCACTGGAGCAATTGGAGTAGTATTTGTGGAGTAGATAGTGAATTGACTGTTATCAGTGTTTTTGTTAGAACTGGTTATAATCATAAGCTGAGTTTTCTTTGGATTGAGGATAAGTTGGGCTTTGGTTAGGTAGTTTTCAACATCAGAGAATGCTAGTTGAGTTGTTTGCAGGAGGGTGGGAATGTTTTGTGCAGTACAGATTAAGGTAGTGTCATCTGATTTTGGACAGTTTGCCTTGGATAAGTTTTATCTAAAATAAAACATGTGCGATACAATCTAGAAGTGAATCTGTAGTAAAACAATATATGATGACCCATCAGAAACACTGAATTTGCATCCAAGACAAGTTACAGAGTACATGTGTAAACATGTACAGTTATTAAAGAAATCAGGAAACTTGTATTTCAGTTCTGTTGTGCAGATTATAAGTAAACATTGCTTATAGGCGATCATAAGCATAAAGCCTCACATAGCGGCACTAAACCCTCATATGCAGAAGCCCTTAACAGACACCTGCCCAAGCAACAAGGACCTCTGAAGCTGAAATGCAAACAAACACCAATCACAACCAAAGTCTCACATAGCCCACAACACCAGTATGCCACCCAACAACAGCCCCTAAGGCAAGACAACGTACACAACACTTTAGTCATAGGTGACTTTATAGTCAGGCACACTGATGTCCCACTCACCAGGCTGAACAAGGAGAAAATTACAGTCAGCTGCCTGTCGGGTGCCAGGATCTGCCACATAGCGCATGCACTCAAGTCACTCCACAACAAGTACAAATATGACTCTGTCATTGTCCATGTTGGAGTGAATGACTTGAGACATACCTCCCTGGACTACATGAAAACAGACATGGAAGAGCTCTCGGATCATGTGGCCCAGGCAGGTATGACTCTAGCCCTGAGTAGCATCCTGCCTTCACCCAGAATGATACCACAGTATAAGGACAAAATGATTGACTTCAACAATTTGCCAAGCTTCTGGTGTCATTCAAAGGGGATCCAGTATCTGTCTGCCTGGGACAACATGATGGACAGACCACGATGCTTTGCCAGAGATGGTATGCACCTGTCGCCCCTGGGATTCAGGTTACTGGCTAAGGCTTTTGCCACCCCTTTAGTGCCTTTTTTAGGCAAAATTCAAAGGACAAAACCACCAACATAGCAGGTACAAGCATGCAAAATCTGAAGGTAATGCTACTCAATGCTAGAAGTCTAAACCTCAAAATGCACTCTCTCGAGGCACTCCTAAAAATGGAGAACATTGATATTTGTGCAGTAACTGAGACCTGGTTCAAGACTCCAGAGAACACCCCTGCAATACCAGGCTACAACTCTTATCACACTTTTCGGCCACCAAACCAGGACCGAAACACTAAAGGTGGAGGAGTATCCATATTCACCAAGGATATTCACACCACCAGGCTAGTTGCCCAACACAATGCGTCTGAAATTCTCCATGTGCAACTAACAATAGGTAAGACTGCAATCCAAATTGTAGCTTGCTACAGATCCCCCACCATGCTCCAAGATTCTCACTTCACCTTTCTAAACATGCTGGAAAATATTAAGATACAATCAAACACCCTATTACTGGGTGATTTCAACTACCCTGCCATTAACTGGGAAAACTACTTGTGTACCGACACCTTTGCCCAACGGTTCATGGAATTCATAAATTCCAATGCCCTAGATCAACTAATCCATAGTCCCACCAGGAGCTCCAGTATCCTAGACCTGGTCATTACCAACATGGGAAATCAGTGCTCCACACCTATGGTCACTCCCCCTCATTGGTCAGGTCTGACCATAAGCCAATCACCCTTGACATCCCCATCCCTCCCCCACCCCCCAGTAAGGAGACCTCCTTAAAAAACTTCTCCAAAGCCAACTTCATGCTACTCAAGTCAGAAGTGACAAACTTCATGACACCCATGCAGATGGCAACTGAAAGTTCAACTGCTGAATCCTACACTAAGGCACTGTACGAGCACATCCACTCGTGCATGAATCGTGCCATCCCAAACAGAACCAAGACGCTCTCCTCCAAAAAAGGAAGCCAATCTGGTGGTCCCCTGCCATAAACAACTTTACAACAAAAGGAAGAAACTGTTGCAGAAAAGAGGAAAATCCCAGGATGCAAAAAACTCCCTTACCAGCCTCAATAAGATGCTGTGATCCCTCATAAAATCCTCCAAAGCTAGTTACGAAAATAAAATTGCCAAAGATTCCAAAGACAGCCACAAGGCATTCTATAGCTATGTCAAGAATCTAAATGGCAATGCTCAGATCTGCTCTGAGCTACAACAGAATGGCAGTAAATATACTGATTCCAAGGATATTGCCAGTATCCTGGCAGATCAATTCAAGGCCAACTTCACCCCCCTTTCACCCCCTAAAAGGCCCATCTCAATACCTAAAGATTGCCAAATTCCGGTAGGCCACACAGGTAAAAACTGCACTCTCCAAAGCTAAAAATACAGCATCCATGGGACCAGATGACATCCCAGGCTGTGTACTACATGAACTACAAAATGAACTGGCACCTCACCTAAGTGTCATGTTTAATCATAGCCTCACCTCAGGCTGCATACCCACTGAGTGGCACACAGCTACAGTTATCCCACTCCACAAGGGGGGATCCACCTTGGATACTGGGAACTACCGGCCCATCAGTCTGATGAGCCTGATCTGCAAGGTCATGGAACATATTATCATGGAACTTATAGACATTGGCAACCTTCAAACACTGGACACCACCCAGTTTTGGTTTGTGAAGGGCTGATCTTGCCTCCTGAACCTTATTGACTTCTTCAAACCAGTCTCCAGAGCTGTGGACAAGGGTAAGGTGGTCCACATAGCCTATCTGGACCTCACCAAGGCCTTCAACACCATCCCCTACTCTGGAATCATAGATAAACTTACTAAACTTGGCATTAATCCCTACATCACTCAATGGGTTGCCAACTGGCTTACTGACAGAACCCACACCGTAAAAGTAGCAGACTCCAAATCCAGCTCCAGACAAGTGACAAGTGGAGTACCTCAGGGTTCAGTCCTGGGGCCACTCTTGTTTGGCATCTACTTCTTTGAAGTACAGGCCAACACTAAGGGACTCTGGCTAACAAAGTTTGCAGATGACTGCAAACTGGGAGCCATTATTGAATCCCCAAATGATGTGGATATTCTACAAAAGGGCCTTACAGAAACAGATGCTTGGTGCCAGAGCCATGGGCTCAAGCTCAATGCCAAGAAATGTATAGTTATCCCCTTTGGGAAAAAACATGTACACGTGAATTACCACATAGGTGGCAGTACACTAAACACCGAAAGTGTGATAAGAGACTTGGGGACACAGGTGGACAGTGGTCCTCACCTTCGATAACCACATCGCTACAACAGTCAGGAAATACATCTATGTGGTACACCTCATCACTAAGGGCTTTTCATCCAGAAAAAAGGAGGTCATTGTCTCACTGTACTCATCCCTCATTAGTCCCATTATAGAATACAATGCCCCGTTTGGTATGTACCTCTCAAAACATCTGCAACAACTGGAAAGGCCACAGAAATACCTCACTAAAAGAATCACAGGCCTAAAGCAGATGCCCTATGCTGACTGTCTAAAAAAACTCCAGCTATACTCTGTTGCATATTGTCTACTCAGAGGCGATCTCTGTTTAACATACATGGCCATGTCAAACCCAGTGCTGTTGGACATGCTACACTTAAAGAAATCCCAGTCATTTAGAGCCACACATTTCAGGGATCTAAACCTTATCATCACAATGAACACAACATGCTAGAGGGATAGGTTCCTGACCCAGAGACTCCCCAGACTCTGGAATAGACTGCCCATACATGTCAAGCAGAGTGCCTCTTTGGCCCTCTTCAAATTGACGATTTGATGGGAGATAGGAAATTCACTCCGGGGATCAAGTCAGTCACCCTGCTAGACAAGGGTCCAGGGAAGTAAATATTGTGGGAAGAAATAGCCAGGGAATTGTTATGGCTAGGCTTGTATAGGCCCTAGGGCCGATAGGCTACTACCAACCTATGAACCTATAAAAGATGCATTAGGTGATACCAAAATAGCTGCATTAAAACATCAGGTGTCACTGCACATTGTGTTCTCTAGATCTAATAGTCCTTAGTCTTGGAACTTGTACTATCATAAGTGAAGACCTTTTAGACTTCCTGCTATCTAAAGCAGATACACACTAATAATATAGCTACAGCTGTAAAGAATTTAGGATGAGGTTACAAAACGGTAAGCAATAATGAGCACACAATACAATTTCTGATAAACTAGCTGTGTTTCACAGGACATGCAACTCTGACCATTCAAATGTCTTATAAAATTACTTTTATGGAATTATTGGAATTGAAAATGCATTTCAGTTACACCTTCCATAGTGAAGAAACACGCAATGGTAGCTTTTATTTAAAGGTCAGTCTACCTGAGGAGTAATTTAGTTGTCCTTGATAATTGCTCTTATATCAGTTACCCTGCCTATGCACCCTCTTGTCTTCTTTTATAGAGTGATGTGTTCCATGAAGAGAGAGAGAGAGTGATATAAGGACAACCAAACTACTCCAGATAGACTAACTGGCTGGATAGAACACAATGGGAAGGCATCAGTCTAAACCTTCTGTAGGTTTAAAAATCAACTAAGTTCTGTCCTTTTAGGACAGATAGGCATGCATGGTGAAATGGATGGCTACATTAAGGTGGACACCTGAAGGGACTTATATGCAGTTGCTTGGGTTATCGTAAAAATGACAGTAGGAATATTAAGTACAATTTTTAACATTTTTATGAGAAGAATCACAAAAGATACATGTAATAACAATGTGATTGCCTTGACACCAAAACCAGAAGATGGTGGTGAGAATGAGAAGAAAAAGTCAAACCCAACTCAACTCTACTTGGAACTAGAACCCCTGGAACCGTGCAATAAGGATATGATCTTCCCGGACAGACATGTCAGATCAGAACTGGTGAGAAGGCAACCCCCCCACCCCAGTCCCATGCAGTTCAGAAGCCAATCCAATACATGAAAATATTAAACCAACAAGCTTAATAAGGGTAATCAAAGTGAATTTCCAAAAGGGATAAAGCCAAATACAGAAGAAACTTGGGGAGTGTTGTGAGGTTACCAGAAGAATCAGAGAACTGTAACATATCTGTGATCTTGGCTAAGTTATCACCCTGCTGACACCAAACCAAGAATTAGGCTAAAGCAGACCTCACACCTAACCCTTAATGAGGCTTCATGTAATTAAACAAAGCCAGCTCAAAGTCAAAAATGAGGAAAATGTTGACAACCAGGTCCTGTAAACTGTAATGATGCCAGGGCCAGGAATTCACATCAGTGCTAAGGAGCTTGGCTGCACCAGATACCTTGTCACTGAGGATACATACCTCTCAACTGTACAGATTTTCGCCTCATATTTTTGGTCTGCTCCTCATAACATTTTGTTCTTCTGGCAAATCAATGGCAAATCATTGAGGACTAAAGTCAGAAAATAATGACAAATGTTTGAGTTACAGACTTCATACTCTTCGGAAAAGTCATGCTAATCCAAAATCTGTTATTCTATCAACTTTCTATGTTTGTCAGAGCAATATTTAAAAAGTATCTCTATATCAGGGCTTTTGCCCCCCCCCCCCCAATTATATATGGCTTTGTCCAGATTTCTCTGCCTTATAGGTTAGTAGGTATGCTGAGGAGCCTCTTCACATTGAAAGGATTACAGTACAGATAGGTCTGCCCTGAGAAGGGTTTGATGCAACCAAGTCAGCAGCAAAGACATTCCTAAAGAAAGTAAGTCTCTCTGAACCCAAAGAACTTGGCATTAAAAAGGATGAAACTGGCACTGAGAAGGCTTCGTGCCAACATAGCTCAGACCAAAACAAGGCCAAGAAAAAATCCTTGATGCCAGTCTGTTCTGTATTAAGTCTAGCTACTGAGGTCAGGGTCAAGGAGGCATTCATATGAAATGGAGGTCAATTCCTGTGAGAGGTCACCATGAAGGCCTCATATTGACTCACAAAGAAAAATACTTCCCCAAGAAAGTATGCTGCATCTGATCTTGAAACTGAGGCTGCAGCAAGTAAGAGAAATTAACACCAATTGTGCCATCCTCAACAGACCGCAACTGATACCAAAGCCAGAACTAGTCTGATGAGAAAGTGTGAAGTATCCAGTTCTGTTCAGTTCAGAACAAGGATTAGAAAGCTGTGATAAATTCAAAAAGACATTGGAGAAAAACCTCAAAACAATTAAAAATGGTAACCTGAGACAGCCAGTAAATGCAACTGCACCAACATGTGGCACAGAAGAACTGGAGAGGGAGTCCTCAACTCAGGATTGTGGGTGAGATTGGTGGCCTGAGAAAGTTTTAGGCACTGAGCTGTCCATGTTTGCCAGTCTCAAATCCGAAAAGTGGAAGAAGATGGAACAGAGCTATGGCATCGTATATTGAAAAAACAAAGAAAAGACTATAGGCAGATTCCAAAAGAGATGTTCTTAGTGTAAGTGTGTCCTGATTCCAAAATATGTGCTCTGAGTGTAAATGACTCACTTCAGTGTAAGGCCTATCAATAAATAGGCTTACACTGGGGCCAGGTTCCAAAAGATTTGTGCTCTTAGTAGAAGCAGTCACTTACACTGAGGGCAAGTCTTTTAGAATTGGGCCCAGTGAATGTTTATGTGTTTACAGGGATCTCCAATTTCTGGAACAAGCTGATATGAAGGTAAGTTGTGATGCTGAATTACTTTTGAAAAAACTGGTACAGGAAAAGGTGTGGCTTCTTTGTTGTATGTGGCTTAGACTTGCCTGCAAGAGGAGTTTATAAACTTAACACTAGGGTGACTGAAGGTAGAGGTACATGCCAATGCATGTATTTATTACTGTTTTGATCTTGTAGTGGTCTGCAGATAAGTTTTAGTCAGTCTTTTATCTGACTGACCAAATTGAGGGCTTTGTCCCCTCCCCACCACAGTGTAGTGTATATAAAATTTTATTTTTTATAGCAAAGAGATAAGGGTACTGAAACAGAGCAAGTTGTATATGTTCAATGCTGTTTGGTGCTTGCAGTGAACTATAAAATAGATTTGTAAACTTAATCCATTTTCTTAGTAATCAAAAACAAGGATCTACAAAGGAGCTTCATTAGCCATATAACTGAAATGAGGGAAATGGGGTAAGATTTAAAAACAACCCAGTGTTTGGCATGTGCTCCTACAGTACAGCCAGTACTTAGAATAATGACAAAAACAACAATACAGAAAATTCCAGAAATTGCAGTAATAACCTGCCATAGTACTCAGAGGATGCGTATCTGGACTCTTGGATGATGTTACAAGGATGGAAGATCTAGACAAGCAGAAGACAAATCATAATTACACAGGGAAGGCTCTGAATTCTTTATGACAACATGTACTGAATTCCTGCAGGAAGTGTTGCAACCCACTAGTAGCCATTCCTTTTTTGAAAATGAGTACAGAAGAAGACATTGATAAATGAAAAAAGCTCAAAGGAAGAAAAATGACAGATGTGATGACAGGGAAATGGAGGCACATAGTGAAAAGGAAAAGTCTTATCAATGCTACAGAAGTAGCAGGACAACAGGCAGTATAAGCAATCATAAACATTTTACAGTAGTCCTGAGTTAGCTGTGTATTACAGAAGTATGGATCCATGAAAGAGGCACTAGTTGCCTGGTTTTAAGGGGAGCAGGCTGATGAAATGAAGGGTATCCAGGTTAACCAGGAAAAGTTGTGCCCAGTATGGATGTTGACATGGAAATATGCATGCATGGCACACTATAAAGACTAGCATACTTCATATTGTACTTGGTCCAAGCTTTCAAGGGAGAGGAAGTTTAGTTACGCAGACAAAACTCAGCCAGCTATGAAAACTAAATAATAACTGGATCATTCTTGCCACTCTCACTATCCAGAAATAAGATATGGTCAATGGTAAGGTTGTTGTCCTTGAAAAAGGACCCCTATTGGGATCATTTGGGAGCTAAAAAGGCTAAATGGTCAGGGTGATGAGTCACAAAGCCACAATTGCAGTGATGTTCACACAACTTTTTATTATATCAGATACAAGAAGTGGTGGAAGAGAGAAGAGCTCATGCTTGCCTATAGTCACAGTCACATTTGGTTAGTTGCTTTTCCTGATTTAGGACAGAGGCCAGTAGGTTGTCAGAAAGCTCTTTATGTTCAACATTAGAACACTATTGTAGCAGCTTAAGCTATTTTGGGTTCCATCCACTGCCTACCTGCCAGCTTTTCAAAGGCATCCTCCACACATGCTGTCAGGAGCTTGAGTGGAGCTCCATACAAAGACAGCACAAAACACTTCAGAGCATTCGTGCTGCTGAAATGTGTTGCTTTGGTGGGCTTTGTGTAACTGTTGGTCAGCTAGCTTTCCTTCAAGGCTGGTCAGACAAGTCCCATCTTAGGGAAGGCTTTCCACATTATTATTTTTGTGAGGAAAACTTTTTTTTCTGTGGAATTATTACCTTTTAGCTAGAAAACATTTATTTTGCACTGTCACTTATCAGGAGGTTATTTACTATGTGAATACTTGTGCGAGCAAACTGCATAAAAACTCTTTTTACTTTGTTTCCTACATATTTGTGTAGGATTTTGATGTTAGAGGCATGAAAATATTTTTTTGGACTGTCAGTAGTTTTCTTACCTCAGAACCATCTTTTTGCTGCTTTAAGGTTTATCAATTCTCTCATACTGCTCTGCCCTTGTTCATTGTCTCCTCCTCCATTGAATCTATGGAACAGTTACTGGTCTTGTAGGTTCTTCCTTCTCCAGTCAACAAGAAGAGAAAAGTTGTCAGGGAATTGTTGGTATCAGGGCAGCTCCAGTTGTGCCTCAGCCACTGATGGGTGACTCTGCTGTGGATGGATTTGGTTCCTTGTTCTGCTCATTGTTTTCCCCATTGTTACCACCTATAGCCACTAAAGACCAAGGTATAGATACGTCCTCTGCAGCTGCAGAGTTGCCCTCTACAGGTAAGGAAGAACCACTTTTGTTAGTCTCAGTGGAAGGGAGGTGAAGGTCTATCACTTAACTGGGAGAGGGAGCTTGAACCCCAGGACAGTGTATCTTCCTTGGTTTGGTCCTTTTACAGGAAGTGTCCCAGGAAAAGAAAAGTAAAACTAAAAAAAAGTGGCTTCTCCTGTTTCGCTTTCTTTGGACATGGAAGATTTGCTGAACTTTACTATGGAGTTAATTTCTACTTTTACTTTTCTCATTTCCTCTTCAGGAAAAAAGGAAAAGGAGGTCCCTTACTTTCCAACTGTGATTTTCAGTCAGAAGAGCAAGGATTGGAGGGAAAACATTGTCCTTCAGGATTTCTTCACAACCTGAAGATTCTCATTCTGAGGAAAGTGCTTCAGATTTCCCTTCAGACAACCCATCTTTTTCTGAAACTCTATCTAAAATGAGAGAGTTTTTTCAGTGGGATCAGAATGAAATCCCTATTGCTTGGCAAATGTATTATGAGTTGGATTTTCCTCATTATGAGTTAGATTTTCCTCAATCTGTTGGTGGTGCTTGTACTTTATTTGCTGTGAAGAATTTTTCTCATAGATTGCAGTACACTTGACCATCAACCTCCTGCCCTTAGGAGGTCTGATAGATTGTACAGCATATCTCAGACTCACAAGTATTAGTTTTCTAATTCTAAAGTAGATGCTGCAGTGATTTCCCTATACAAAACTGCCTCTGCTAGACAAATTGCAAATACTAATCCCATTCCTTCTGACAAGGATTTAAAGCTTTTTACAAATTTGAGAAGAAAGTTTATTCTGCTGCCACTTTAACATTCAGAATCTTAAACTGCCAGTGTCAGTTAAAGTTTTTACTTCTGTCTTTGGAGAATATGAAAAAAGTTAACTGTTATCCTTCCCTGTTCTGAGGTGAAAAATTCCTTGTACACCTCTTTTGTATGTGTTTCTTATGTAATTAAACATGACTTAAAGTATTCTTATGATGCCGCTAATATTGTCTCAAGAGCTGCTGCTTCTGGGTCAGTCATGAGAAGATTTACTTGATTACATTCTCAAAATCTTCCTGAAGATGTTAAAACTGACATTTTAAATTCTCTCCTGGACAAAGAAGTTCTTTGGCCCTTCTGCAGCTAAGATGCTTAAGAGGTTTGATGGGAAGGGAAAGCTGATTCAAGGGGTAACCTAAATCTTCCAACCTTCCTTTTTTAAGGCAAAATTAAGACTTTCCTTCCATCTCAACTCTCCTTTTCAAAAATCAATTCAAGCAGTAAGATGCCATCAAGCAGGCTATTTAAAAGTAAATGTAAGGATGCTCCAAAAAGAAAGGTTAAGCCTCTCGAAATCAAGAAAAGTTCAGGATGTTAGAATGACTACTGGCCTTTTCAGGTTCCCTCCCAGATAATCTCTACCCAAGTCTATCTTTCCTCGTGGTATCAGATTGTTTCAGACGAATGGGTTCTAAAAATCATTCAACAGGAGTACATTTGGTAATGGGAATCCCTCTTTCTTTTCTAGGGGATTCCTCCTTGCCCATTAAACCAATTATTCCTGTTTCCTCCACTTCTGAAACAAGAGTTATTATAAGGAGTCATAGACCCAGTGTCTGCAGATCAAATGGACAAATAGTTTTATTCAAGAATTGTTTTGGTACAAAGAACAAAAGGATTTGAGCCCTGTGCTAAACCTTTTATTTCTGTCTTTTTTTGTCAAAGTCCCAAAGTTCAAAATGTTATCCCTTTATACCTTTTTACCTCTTGTTCTTTCATTAGTTTTCATGGTAAAACTAGATTTAAAAAAATACCTAGCATATTGCCATTGGCAAAGATTTCACACATTTTATAACATTTTCTGTATCTGGCTCCCATTATCAGTTCTCTGTCTTACCCACTGGATTATCCACAGCTCCAGGATCGGTATTCTGGAAATAGGTGGTCTCCAGAAGTATTCTAGAGGCAGCAACATGGTCTTCTGTATATATGTTTACAAAGTACTACACATTGGATTCTTCTCCAGGTCCAGAACAGGCTTTGGTAGTCCCATTCTCCAGAGGTTCCTGGATTATTAATCTTCTATTTCCTCCCTCTTTGATTTCTAAACTATGGTAATCTACCCAAATAGCATAGGCTACAGCAATTGTGATCTAATGTGAACGTAGTATATTTGTGTATGTAAATTTATCATAACAGTAGATGTTTTAATAGATTACTGCTGTGGTACCCATCCTGTCCCTCCAGCCTTCCTTCATTCGGTGTATTTTTTTGTATTGCCAAAGGGTGTGTTTATATACCTTTTGGTATATATTTACTCTTGTGTTACATTTCCTAGCATTTTATTCCTTTCAGAGCTATTGCCTCCATTTTAGGGTAAGAAAAATCTCTGCATTTTTTTCTGCTTTGCCTTTATATGGAGCTCTGCACAACATCCTACATTTAGAGCACAGGGAGGCAGGGGCTGGTCATTCTATCGGACTGCAATCCCTCCAGCTGTGGAAAGAAAAAGAAAAAAAGACAAAAAACAAATTGTGAGTCTCGGAACTTCTGTGCATGTGCGCTCGACATTCTTGGACCTCACAGGGATCCAGACTGCTACAACAGCAGAAGGCATCTCTGTAGTCTGATGCCCAGAAATCTATGGGGTGATGATCGCAGATCCAAACTGCAACATATGCAGGCTGGAGCCTACTCCCACGTGGAAGAACATTTTTTACATTGCTTATTGCGGGATGACTGAAGCTGCTGCAGATGAATGGGGAAACCAAACGTGTGTGTGTATGTGTATAAAATGCCCTAATTGTTGTGGTCAGAGAATACCTTAGGCTTGAACCCTGTACCTTGGGTGCAGGTAGCAACAGCCTGAATTCCCTACCCACCACTATCTGTGAAAACTTTGCAGATTTTTGCCCTGTTTTGTTCCTCATAAAATCTGTTGTTTCTGGATTTTTAATTCAATATGATGGTGCAGTGGTAGCATTGTTGCCTCACAGCTAGAGGTTCTCTGGTTTGATTCTTGGCTGGGGGTGCATTTTGTGTGGAGTCTAGTCTGCATATCCTCCCTGTGTTTGTGTGGGTTTACTCTGGGTGCTCTGGTGTCCTCCCATGTTACAGAGACATGAGTCTAGAGTGTTTCTTCCTGGGCCTCTGCTGAAAATTAGCTTTTGCTCCAAGCCAGACTTTCCTGGTTAACAAATGTTAAATAAATAAAAATGACTAGCATTTGAATTTCAGACTTCATATTCTTCATAAAGTACATGGTAACACAAAACCTTTTATTCTAGCAATTTTCTAAGTTTATAAAATGAATATTTGAAATGTGTTCATATTTTTAGGACTGTATTCCCCCATTATTGACTTCGTCCAGGTTTTTTGTGCTAAGGTTGAGAGCTATGGTGAGAACTGAATTAATTGAATATGTCTGGGGGCTGTATTCCCCCATTACTGGCTTTGTCCAGGTGTTTTGTGCTAAGATGTTGACAGCTATGGTGAGAACTGAATTCACTGGATATGTTTGGGGCTGTACTCCCCCATTATTGGCTTTGTTCAGGTATTTTACAAAGTTGAGAGATACAGCTAAGTGTCTAGTATATTTTACAAGGAGCTGAGAGCTGCAAGGAAGAGAAGTTTAGTGCTGCTTATGCTGAGTCTGCTTGCATTGTTAATAGCACAACATGTAGTGTACTTGTTTTTGATGCAGAAGGCTGTTGGTTCTACTCCCACGGTATGTAGGTGCATTGCTGATACTGTACTGTGTTGTAAAGGGGGTGGATGCTGAATTCCTTTCTGGTGAAGATAGCCAGTAACCTCTTACATTTCCTATTGCAATATTACTAGCTTATCATTTTTTTTAATGTAACATAGGCAATTTATTTCTCAAGGGCAAGACACTTTATTTGTAGATGAAACAATGAAATATAAAGTTCTTTGCTAGCAGCAACATCTTCATTAGTTACAGATCTCTTTAATGTGGAATTATTTAGATGACTTTTACTTCTTCAGAGAGTGTGCATGTTTACTGCTACTGGTGGATTATAGAAGTTTGAGTAGACTTTTATGATGGAAATGTTCTGAATTGGTCAGTTTTGTCATTATTGGTGCATGCATCTTTTTTCATTGTTTACTGGAAAATGTTCAAAACAATATACATTTAAAACACCCTCTAACAACTGTACTGTGTTATACAAGGAATATTATTTAATACAATCAGGAAGGTGTATTAAAGAACACATGTATATTTTGTGTGCAAGGGGCCTATGATTTGAAAACAGCTCAATGTTAATCTTTATATGCTACTGGCAAAATATATTTTCTTTGAATGTGGGTTTCAATGCTGTTTCAATGAATGTGAGTTTCAAGGGCAGAGAATTTCTAATACTAAGTCTATTTTCATTGTGAAACTGCATTGCTTTGTTTAGCATATGTCTATTAGTGTTTGTGCTGTAAAATGCAAAATAAAACTTTCAAATGAAATCCAAATCATCACAGAAGTAAAGCAGTATGCACATTACAGTGTTTATGGTAAATTGGGTGAAATAGCCAAGTAATGGGACATTGGAATGGCTGTGGAGGGGAGGCTCCATTCGACCATGATTTTGTGACAGGGGAAGGGCATCAAACTCAAAGACAGCCCCAGCTGAAGTATACCTCTTAATTGTACAGATTTATTCAGAATGAACAGATTTTTGTTTCTTATTTTTGGTTTGTACCTCATACAATTTTTGGTTTTCTGGCAAATCATTTAGGAATGAAGTCACTAAATAATGAGAGGCATTGAGTTTCAGACTTCATAACCTTCAGAAAAATGCATGCTAAAGCAAGACCTGTTATTCTATCAACTGTCTAAGTTTGTACAATTGAATTTTTAGCACTGTTTTTATGTTCCCCAAATATATTTGGCCTTGTCCAGATTTCCTGCATTAAGAGACTGAGAGGTATGTACAAATAAATTTTATAATTTTGGGAATACCCAAACCTCTCAACTATCCCTGACTTTGGCTCAAATTGTTGCTCTCCCCCTAATAATCCCTCAGCAAAATGACAATTTTGGAAGAAAATGTGGAGGGTTTACCATTATAAATAACTGTAATGATCAGAGTTATAGATTACTTTTGTTTCAGAAATGGATGTAGATTCTCTTATTTTGTCAGCTGCTCATGTTAACAGTATTAATATTAAAAAAGTGTCCCTTTTTAGACAGGTTCCCAGCTGTATTGTGTGGCAATTTTATATTTTTGCATCACATGTTTGGTCTGTTTTTCATAAAATTGTGGTTTTCTGGCAAATTAGTGGCAAATCATTAAAGATTGAAGTTAGAAAATAATGACAGACATTTGAGTTTCAGATTTCATACCCTTCAGAAAATTCATACTAATGCAAGACCTACTACTATTCTATTATCTTTCTAAGTTTATAAGAGCAATATTTAAAAATTGTCCTTATTTTTGGGCCTTTGTCCCACTTCTATGTATGACTTTGTCCAGATTTCTTGCTCTGAGGTTGAGAGGTATGACAAATGTTTCAGAGGTACCACCGTCAGCCAGAGACATTTCAAATTGGGACATACTTGTTGCACTCCACCCCCCCATGTAGTGACTCTGGATGTGTCCCAGCAAGGCAAGGAGCATTTATGCAGTGTAAGTGTGCAGAGTATTCCCCCATCCAAGGTAGACACAAGTACAACCGTGGCTTTTCATCTGTCCTTGATTTTGCAGAATGTTCTGGTTTTCTGTCATATTTTTATACTGTTGATTTATGCTTTTTAATATTTTGAAAATGCATGATGTTGCAGTGCCCTGTTGCTCTGTTTTTAAGTAGCAATGCTTTAATGACCATCAGATAAGCTTCTCTGAGATTGTAAGATGCAAGTAAGCTTTAATAAGCATACTGTTAAAGAATTACCAATATTGAAAGCCTTTTTGTTGTTGTCAGCCAGTGAATATTTACATAACTCAATAATGTATAATCCTTAGGTATTGAAATGCATATGACAAGTATTTGTAATAAAATACAATATTACAGTTTTTTCAGAAGCTCATTACATTTGTTGGAGACTTGCAGTCATCTTTGCAGGCTTTACCCATAAACTAAACAGAATGTCAGTCTACCATGTGTGGTCCATAACCTGTGCAGTAATCCTTTAAGCAATTTATCTTGAGCTTGTTTCTTGTTTGCTGTTCATTTTTTACTTTGATCATGTTTTCCCCATGAAACAAGTAGATAGTTGTCAGAAAGCAGGTCTTTTTTGGATAAGAAACATTTTTACAAGTGGGGTTTTCAGAGAGATTGCTTCTTTGCATGTTACTTGGTACTTTTATGAAGCTGAATATAAATTATAATTAGAACTGCAGTGCAAGGAGCAGTGGTTTGACTTGACTGCTGCTTGTTTTTTTTTTATACTTGATTTTGACTGGCATTCCAGTAATGTATTTTAAAAGTTATTTATTTTTTCATGCCTCACAACCTTTTTGTTTCCATCTAGACATTAAGTAAGCTGTCATGTAGCCAATGCACTTAAATATTGTTTTTCTTCTACACTTCATTTTGTCTTGATTGGACTCTCATAATGACGGTCTGCCACCCAGGCAGCATATTTAATTAAAGTTCCAGTTGTGGTTTTGAGCATAGCCACACCCCTTTCTAGTTGGCCACTCCCCTTCACATTGGCCACACCCATTCAGCTGGATCCTGCAGCCCCCTGAGTAGATTTCAGACTGTATGAAAACAACTCAGCACTGGATTATGTTCTCTCCTTTCATACCCTGCTGCATATCATTTTCAATAGTGTGTTTTTTTATGGCAATTCTGTGCTGAAAAGCTGAATATATGATCTGTTAAAAGTCGCCTGCAAAAAAAAAAAAAAAAAAAGCAGTCTGCATTCTTGAATTTAAAACAGAAATGAACATTTTCTTGAGAGTTTTGAGAATACAATTGTCGGTTAGTTAAGTTCTTAGCCACTCCAATAATGATTTGTAGAGTTTAATAAGAATGAAAACATTCTGAAAGCCTTTCATTTGGGAGTTTGAATGGTAAATTGCTTTGCATACTTTTGACTTGGTAGTGAATGACTTTCTTTCAGGGTTAGCAAATGTAGAACTTGATTTTAATGGCCTTGCAGCCTGTGCTTACTAGCTTCTCTGGCAGCGCAAGAAGTTTTTCTCTGTCATATTGAAGTAGGGGGAATGGAGTTCCTGTACATCAGATGATCTTGGTACTCCCCACCAGGCAGATACTTACTGAATGTGTGATGTAGCACAGAGCAGTTTATTAGTATGCAGTATGATATGACATGGGAGAAATGATGTGATGGAAATTTAGACTACTTGTCTGTAACCCACACAGAAGGCTATGATTCATTATGATTCAGTCAGATTTTAATACTGATCACTTCACACCAAAGAAAATTGAAACATTATGTTTTCTATTAGATTTTGTACTGAATAATATGTTTTCTTGTTTGAAAATTACATCTATCAGTCAGATATCAGGGATTGGAATGGGCACCCCTGTGGCTAATATTTATGCCAACATTGCAAATAACCATTGGCAAAATACTTATGTCTTTAATTCATCATACAATTCCAACATTTTCTTTTACAAGTGCTTTGTAGCTGATGGCAAGGAGATGCACACATTTTATTGGATTTTGTGAATTATCTTGATTGTACAAACGAATTCCTTAAGTTTAAACTGACCCATTCTGATAAAGAGATAATTTTTTCAGATATAAAAATATTTAAACAAGGCACTAAGTTGGAGACAACTATTTATAAGAAAGATATACAGGGTAACTGCCTTTTACATAGATGAAGCATGCACCCCAAACATATTGTTAAAGGAGTAGTCAAAAGTCAACTCCTTAGAGCAAGTCATCTAAATATTGACATAGAGACTTGTGATTTATACATGTCAGAAATTTGTGATTTTCGGAATAGGCAGTATGATTTTACACTCTAAAATTATATTTCACAGGAAGTAGTTTTAGAAAGGGTACTAAAGCAAGGCATTATTTCATGTGTTCAGCAGATTTATCTCTTGTTCCCAGTAGCTCTATGACTGCTAACAACAATATGGTTAGATACTAACACATTATAGTACTTGAACTGAAGGAGTCCTTAACATCATTAAAAATAATTGGGTATCCTTCAAACACAACCATGTATGGATAGAATAATTGGCAAAAATATGGAATTCACCTTTAAAAGCTGTACTAATTTGAAACATAGACTATGTTATTAGAAAATGAAATAAAAAAGAGACCAATAGATATGTATAAAAAAGGTACAATTCCCTGTTATAATTGAACTTGCTGTAAACATATTGTGACTGACGTTGATTGTATACATCCAATGATAAAAAATGTATTTAAATTTAATGATTATGTGAATTGTAATACAGAGAATGTAGTTTATTTGGCTACATATATTTCATGTACAAATTTTTATATAGGGAAGTGTAATTGGAAACAAAGATAGAATTACAGAACATTTATCAGACATTTGAAGGAATATCCCTACTAATGCATTGGCAAAAAACATTAATGAATGGGGCTTGCAACATAGTTTCAAGTTCCGTGTAGTAAAGGTTTTTAATGAAGGGTACAAGGGGAGGTGACCTATAAAAACAAACTGAAACTTGTGAGCAGAATTGGATCATATGTCTCAGTCTTAAACCTTTATTGAAAGCTAAACAGAATAAACTGTATGTTTTCTATACTTTGTAATTATATTTTGCTGTGTTTTAATGGTATTACTATGTAACTATTCATTTAAGACTGAATGATTCATTAAATGAAACTGTATTCCAATTGGTTCATGAATCATGTGATAGATTTTAAAATTTTTAACTTATTTTTTCTGTGCATTGCTAAAGGGTATTAAGCCAAAAGCTTTGCTGTGTTTTAATTCATTTTGTAATTAAATATTGTATAAGGGTTTGAGCTCTGGGGTTTTTTGATTTGAGGGAAGATAAACACCTTTGTCAGGATTATCTTACAAGAGTTTTTTACTCTTGGATGGTGGTTGATTTTTTTTTTTTTTAACAGCAAAGATCTTTATTTAATTATCACCTATGACATAAACAATGATACATTTATATAAATGAAAAAAAATATATATTGACAAATCACTTCCTTAGTTACATCGATTTGCTTACTCAGGATTTCTGACAGAATAGTCTGCTGAGAATTTTTAAACTCTTCCAATTCATTACACTCCCAAAAAATATACCCCCCAGCTACTTGTTTTTTCCCCATCACACCTCCAATATTTGCAATCTACCTGAAGAAAAATTCTATGGAGTCTGCTTTGAGTATTGATGGTGGTTGATCTTTTAAGAAAAATTACGTATGCCAAGTTGGAAGTACATGGTAGAATAACATCTGAATAGTTAGAAAAAAGGTTTAAATGAAGAAAAAGGTGAAGGAAGAATAAAATTATTACAGGAAAAAAGGGAAGAAGAAAGACTTTGAAACCTGGAGACCCGTTACTTTAAATAACGCAGATTATAAAACATTTATGAAGATTATGAAAATTAGATTTGTGAGTGTTGTAAAATAAGTAATGGTGCCAGGGATATATAGTATTAAAAGTAGAAAGAATCCACAGTTGGTAGTATTAATAAACAAGATGTAGATGATAATAGAGAAGGAGTAAGGGTTATGATAGGGGATATAAATAAATAAAGCTTTTGAAAATGTGGACTATGGGGTTTTATAGGATACTTTATGCCAATATGGTATTAAAGCAAAGGTTATGAATATGTTAAAGTATCTTATTTTATAAAATTAAGATATATCAGTATTGGCAAACAGGTGGATTAGGAAAAAGATTATTGTGAAATGTGAGGTGAGGCAAGATTGTCCAATGAATTGTATACTATTTTACTTATTAATGAATACATTAATTAGTGAACTGAAGATGGTAATAAAAGAAGCAGCATATAGATTGGAATAAAGTATTAGTTTTCCTAAGTTTGAGTTATGTAGACAATATAGTTCTACTTGCAAAAAATATGGTATGGATGAAAGAAGTTTTAGTAAGGTTAAATGGTATGTTAGACAACACTAGACTAGAATTAAATAAAGAAAAAAGTAAAAATTGAGAGCAATTGTTAGGACAGAATGGGCTTATTTTACTAAATAGGAAGTGTCCTTGTTAGGAATTATGTTTAGAAAAAATAGTATATATAGGTAGTGGAAGGATATAAAGGCTCTAGTGAAAGAAATGTGTGTTCTGGGAAATGTTTAGACTTCTTTTTAAAAAGAAAGTTTATTTAAAGAGTTTAGTTAAAATGGGTAAGATTGCTTATTTAGAAAATCTATATATGTTACTAGTACAGTTAGAGAAATTAAGTTTAGTATTTAGTCTGATTTGGGGGTCAAGACTAAATCTTGTTAAAAGAAGGGTATTATATTTAAAAGTGATGGAAGAGGGATTGTGATTGATAAATCATACAGTATATGCAGCACCTTTACATTTATTTTGGGTTTTAAAGCTTAGAAAAGAAAAAGGAATTATGGGACAAATATTTAAGGTGAAATGTGAAATGTTTTTGGAAAAATTTAAAAATTATATAAATGGATTTTGAGTGTAATAAACTGAAAAGGTGAGGTGGTACCGAGACAAATATTTTATGGAAAATAAGTGTGGAAGATGTAAAAAATAGAAACGATTGGCATGAGGACATGATAAAAATAATTTATGTTGTATACCAGTGGGAAATTTTAGATACGAGTGTAATAAAATTGATAAAGAAAGGAATTTTAGAGGTAAAGATATGAAAGTATGTCATGATTTATTTCTGTGGAGATTGACTATAAATAAGTTGTCAATAAAAGGTAGCATTTTATATACGGCAGTGAATGAAAGGGTATGTATATTTTGTAAACAAATTAAGCAAAAGAACTTTTTTGGACTATAAAAGAAAAAAGGAAGTATGCTATATGGAAGGAATAATATAACTAGAGGAAATAAATACAAACATGATTTTATATGAACATTATCAAAGTAAAATTCAAAATTATGTTGATGAAGTAGATAGAAAACTATTTGGAATAATATATGCAAGAACAAATGAAATTGCATTTAATAAAAGGTGAATATTATCAGATATTTTCAAGAATGTTACATTATGATTATGGCAAAAAGGTTGGGAGCAAATTAAAGGAATAAGTGTGTAAAAGTTTTGATTTCCTTTTCATGAAAAAGTCTGTCAAGACGTTTTTATAAATGTTGTAAATACATAAGCATGTAAGTAGACAATTGGGTAAATATGTAAATATTATCAAAATATATGAATACATAAATAAAGGACTTCTACACTTTTTTGATAGGTGCTAATCTTTTTTTTTACATTCACTTGAGCTACCACCAATTCAGACAGATGAGACCTCAGTTTGATATCTCATCTGATGGATTATAGCATCCCCTCTAATGTTGCCCTGCAGTGATAGCAGGCTGAAAAATTAATTGAGTCACTTACAGTGGGAATAGAACCCACAGCCTTTTTATCTTCCAGCACCAAGGTGAGTGTGCTACTTGCTGAGGCACTGACGCATTAAATGACAGAATAGTACATATACTCTGTAAGACTCTACATGCTATACCATCTGTTTTCTGTGGCACTGGTCTTGGTGAGAGTTACAGTTGTCATAGATTGAGCAAGTCAGATCAAACTTCTGCATTCCATCAACAGTTCCCAGCTCATATATCAAGCTATATATGCATTCTTAAGTAAGCTGAGAGATCAAATCTCTTTGTTATGTCCTATGTTTGTCTCAGAGTCTTCTTACAATGGGCTACATCTGGGCACTGCCTGTAAACGTTACTCAGGAGGCATTCAAATTGGGTGCTCAAATCATCTTAACTGGCTCCTCTAAATCTAGATAGTACCTCTACTTTGTGGTGCTCCTGGTTTACTGAGATCTTCTCTCTCTCTCTCTCTCTCTATATATATATATATATATATATATATATGTCTCTTTTGTATAAATTAAATAAACCTGACAATCACAACAAAGAATCTAATTTCTGCAAGTCATATATTTTTTCCCAGTCATCTTTATTAAATTTTCACATATGACAAAGGCAATCTTACATTTATATAAAAGAAAAACATACAAAGTGATACCACTTTAGCTGCAAACAATTTACATCACAGACACCTTTGAAACAACTGTAGTTGCTCATTCAAATCCAGCCTCTTAAACCTTGTTCTTGCTCTGCATATATTGTTCCCACAAGTCCCATTTTTTCCTTTGTAGTTTGCTCCTCCTCTTTTCTAAAGATCCCAATTCCAGTTGTTTTATCTCTGGTACTATATTCACTACTTCTAGTAAAGTTGATCTAGACTTTGATTTCCATTTTCTAGTAATTGCTTTTTTTGGCAACCACCATAATTAGACTCAGCAAGGCTTTACTATGTCTAGGCAATTGTAATTCTGTATCATAACTCAGTAAAAATCATCTCCCCAGTCAGTCCAATCTGCTCACCAAACATGTCCTACAGAGTGGCTCGCAGGGAATCCCTAAAGCCTGCCAGCTCATTATACTCCCAAAAATATGTTCCCAGCTACCTCTTTCTTGCCTGTCACACCTGAGGAAAAAATAGTTGGAGTCTATTTGGGGTATAAAAATACCTATGTAAACACTTCCAGGCAAATATCCTAAATCTTATAGATTTTGTTGCATATTTGGGAGATAGATATATATATATATATATATATATATATATATATATATATATATATATATATATATATATATCCCCCACTATCTGTGAATTGATTATCCAATCTCTCTTCCCAATCCCTTATAAGCTCCTCTGATTGATTCTTATAATTCTGCAAGTTATATATTTGGTTTAATCCTTTCAGTCACTACCCAAATCTTACAAGCTTAACTGAAGATGTGGTCACAAAATGGCTTGTAAATTAAGAGCGTTGTGTTATGATTCAGTTCTCACTTTGCCAGTGCAGTCTGCAACAATGCAAAATACTTTTGCTACTTTCCCCACCCACTTGATTGTTTTCAAATTCCCTCTGCTCCCAATCATGAGCAAGACACCAAGATACATATACTTCTCCAGTTGAAGTAGCTGCTTCCACCTTAGCTGCAGAGAGCAGTCCACTCTTTCAGAACAGCAAATTGATCTCTGATTTAGAGGTGCTGATTTTCATCTCAAATACTTGACAATCAGGAAAAAAAACATTTCAGTGCAATCCAAAGATCAAATTCACTTCAGGTTGAGAGGACAACATTGTCTGCAAATAACAAACATGCAGCCCTTAGTTTTCCAAACTAAATATTGTCTAAACTACAGTTTACATTAATATAATGTGCATGGAAGTCATAATTAGGACAGTAAAAAACACATTATTGGTGACATCCTCTATGCATTGTCAAAAAGTATTTAAAAATCAGACTTTCCAAGATGGCTGCACATTGATTAACAGCTTAACTTCAGCTCGCTCAGTGTGAAAAAATAAATTGAAAGACAAGGGCCAGGAACTCTGTCATTTTTAGTAAATTCAGTGACTCAGTTGTAAGTACACTGCCTGGATGCCAGCAAAGAAGAAGCTTGAGAGAACCTGAAAGAAAATCAACTAGAAAAAGTGAATGGAAAACACTAACTGGCAAGACCTTTTCACCTGTTCAGCAAAAAGCAGTTCACACTCCAGCTGTGATGCAAGACATGGCTTTCCATAATCCAGAGGAAAGAAATAAGTCAGATGTGCTCAGAGATGATTAAATGAAATACTGGAGTATTATCAACTCACATAACAAAAGGAAGGAAATGGAATAAACTTTAAACAGATATTCAGACGATCTGATAAAACATCAAAAATCAGAGGTCAAAATGAAGAAAAGGCTAGCTGAGTATGAAACTGTTCAAGAAGAGGTGTTTCTAAAAAATGTATAATTAGAGGACAGAGATTTTGTAGGGAAAATCTGAGATTTTCTGCTGTACCAGAGAAACTGGAAGGAACAGGCTGCATTAATTGTATGAAGACACAAATAAGCAACAGGACTGGTATTCAACTGCATGAATTGTTAATTGAAATGGCACACTGTGTCTATGCTCCAAACCTGGCCATGAGAAAGCAGCTAAGACTTGTATTAGTGAAGATGCAGACAATCAGCAGAAAGAGATGATCCTGACAAAACTGGCAGAAACACCAAGTATTAAAAGTTGCAGACAGTAGAGTGTGGAAATGATTACTCACTGTACACTAGACAGAAGAGAAAAAATGTATACCAGCAATTAAGGAATGTTGAGAGCCAGGTGTAAGATTTAAGCTGCTGTATCCAGCTGTCTTCAGAATATTTTTTTCTTGGAGGATCAAAGTATTTTTTGATGCAGAATAGGCTAAGGAGGAAATACAAACGTTTGTCCAACAAAAAGTGAACCATCAAGCAGAAGAGGACTCTGCTTCTCATTTTTTGATAACAAAGCACACGAAGAGAATTTGCCAGTGAAACTTTTTCCACTGTTCCAAAGACAGAGAAAATCACAGGAGTTCACTAGAAAACTTGGGAGTACCTTGGAATTGAAACAGAATATGGAGTTGGAAGATGGAAACAAAAAGGAAGAAGACCAGCAACATGGGAATGTGTGAAATAAAGCTGTATAAAAAAGTGGAAAGAGTTGACTTTGTTAAACTTGTGTGAACCTGGAAGGCATTTGCTTCACCTCATGTCATTAATGTTTGGAAGGACACTGATCGGAGGGGAGGGGAAGATGGAAGACAGAGGTAAATGTAAATAAAAAAAATGTCTGTTGTTAACAGTATTTCTATCAAACTTTCCAGTTTATAAATTGCATGTTTTAAAGTAAAACAGTATTAGTTGTTCATTTATGTCATAAAGATTACAGATGCCTATTTCTCTGTTTCTTCTTTTTCTAGAAACGTAGCCTTACAACACAAAAAGAGAAAAAAAGACTAGATGAAAGCATGTTTAAGTTAATATGCTGTAATCTTGGGTTGTTGAGATGGGGATGGAGTGCAAAAGTATATGTATCATAATATCTGTAGATCTGATTTCTCTTACTTTTACTTATGTATTAGATTATGTACTATTTGGATTGAGACCCTTGCTTTAATCTAAAAACAAATTTGATATGGAAACAAGTAAATAAGGGAACACTGAACATAATGAAAAGTTTTCCTTTAGCAATAAATGTTTCATATCGTCTTTAGAAGCCTGCAGCTGAGGACTACATTTTTGTCTTACTTTTTCATGGAGACAAGCTGATAATAGGGCAATAAAAAACAGGACATTGTTTTTTTCAACACCAAAAGTTAATGTTTTCTGAGACCATGCAAGTTGTTTTTCACATCTGGGATGGGAATAAAGATAAAAAAGAACATCCACCAATTACTGCAAGTGGACACACAAGCAGTAACATGCATCATAGCATGGATAACCTCACTTTTAGGTTAAGGCCTGTGTTTGCAGCTGTCTGTTTCAGATAATTGCTCCTGTTAGCAGAGTTACACTCCATTATCTGAAGATGCACATAGTTTTGTGTGTTTGTATTAGGTTAACAGATTATGAGAGTGTTCCGGTGGTGTGTTTGTTTTTTTGTTTGAGGGTTTTCATTAAAACAAAAAATCTTGTAAAATGTGACATAAGTTCCAGTGCTGATAAGAAAAATGCATAAAGGATTAACCTGCTAAACATTAGTGGGTGCATATATCACAAAAGCTGGAAATACACAATTAATGATAAATGTCATATATAACTGGTGGGAATAATAACCTCTTATAATGTCCAAATTATCTTATATTGTGGCCTCACAGGTATAGACAAAAAGAAAAGAATATTTAAGTATATTAAGAAATGCAGAGTACAAATAGCAATGCTATAGGAGACACGTTTTGGAAAGATCTGAGCATGTAAATTTGACAAAGAAAGGATTTCAGGATGGATATTCAGCAGAATATCAGGGACACATGGAAACAGGACCACTTATATCAATAGCTAGAGGATCTCAAATAGAGATAGAAGAGGACAAAAGATAATAATATCAGATTTGTGGTAGTAAGGGGCTGCTGGCAAAGAATGAGGATTACACTGGCATGTATTTATATTCCAACTAAAACTGCTATTATAGAGTTTTGATACATTTTGGGAGAAATAAGCAGCTTTCAGCATGGGCTGTTACTTTTGAGGAGACGGGAATTCAATTTGGAATAATGAGAATGTATCTTGGGGGCCTAAAAAGGGGAATATAACAAAACAAGGTAGATTTCTAAAGAAATATTCGGTATTGAATTCAGTAGTAGGAACTCTGAGAGAAAGTATATATTATTCCCCAAAGTACAACTGGTCTGGACTAGACAGAAGTTATATTTCACAAGAGCTTGTGTATTTAATTGAGAATTTTGGTACAAATTTAATAGCTGTTTAAGATTATGCACCAATAATTACTAAGATAAAAATGCAGGGTAATGAAGAAAAGATGAAGCACTGGCACCTACCTATTAGTAAGAGATAAATTAATGGAATGGGTAGTGAAAATTATTCAGGAGTCAGTAGAGAAGATAGGAAGTACTGCAGAAGTTACTGTTAGTGAGTGGGATAAAATGAAAGTGGAATTTAAAAATAAGGTATAAATAAAAGAAAGGGAGTTATGGTTAAGAAGTAATGGGTTATTTAGAGGGGCTGTCAAAGGTTAAAGTATTATAGAATAAGGTGAATCTCACAGAACAAAATGAGGTGCAACTGCATAGTGCTAAAAAGAAAATAAGGGAGTACCTGGATAATATGCAAGAGTTTAGAAAGATTGCTGTTAAGCAACTGTTTTTGATAATAACTCCAGAACACAAAACTTTTGGCACAAAAACTTAGGCAACAGAAAGCAGAAAGTGTTGTTACCAAACTTATGCAGCCTGTAATTTGAACTGTAACCAGAGATCCCATTGAGGTGTTTGAGATATTTTGGAAATGTTATGAACATTTCTATAAAGCAGAGAAGTGGGGAAATCAAGAAAAAGCACAAATGGAAATATTTATGGAAGACTTAAATATGCCAAGGTTAGAGGAAGATGAGGCTCAACAATTATGTTAAGATAGGAGGAGATGAGATAAAAATAGTGATGTAAACCAATCTGCAGGAAAGTCTCCGGGAATAAATGGTATTCCAGTGGAAGTTTGGAAGCTAGGAGGGAAGAAAGTGTTAAAGATATGGAAAGTTTTGTTTAAGAGTATTTTAAAATGAGGGGAGGAAAAAAGCTGTGGTGGTCATAATACCTAAAGACAATAAACACGCATCAGATCCAGCTTCATATAAGCCCATTTCAATTTTAGATCATGATTATGTGTTTGTCAATAATGGCTAAAATAATGTGAAAGGTGTTGCCAAAATTGATGGATATGAATCAATGTGGTTTTGTGGTGGAGAGGCAAACATTTGACAAAATTAATAGAACAATGATGATGCAGAGGGAAGCAGAATGTAAGAAAACACTGATGCTGCTAGTGGGTCTTTATACAGAAAAGGATTCAACAGAGTAAGCTGTGATTTTATAACTAGGGTAATGTAAGTGTTTGTATTTCCTGATAAAACAATTTGATTAATTAGAAGGATATATGAGGGAGCAGAGGCAAAAACAAAAGTGGGAGGGTCCCTTTCTGATAAGTTATATCTGAAGAGAGGAATCAGGTAGGGGTGTCATCTTTCCTCTTTGTTATTTGCATTATATTTTGAACCACTGGCCAAGAAAATAAGAGTTTAAAAGTCCAAGGATATAATTGGTATGGTATTCAAGAAACATTGACTTTATTTGCAGACAATATTGTTTTCTACCTGATGGAACTAGAAAAGGACATCACAGTGTTGTGGAATATTCTGAGACAGTTCCATTTTTTCCAGAATAAAAAATTAATAAAGATAAAACAAAGGCTATAACTGTAAACTTTGTAGCACGCATGAAGTAGACATGATTAAGTGAAGTATTTAGGAGTATGGATCAAAAAGGATTCTATTATGGCATATAGGATATGTGGGAAGAAGCTAAACAAAAGGTAATACGAATAATGAGAAACTGAAAGCTCTTGCCTATGGATATAGATAAGGTACAAGCAGTAAAAAAATGAGTCTCTTTAGTTTTATACACAGGTCAAGAATATTTTTTATCAACCAGGGGAGAAGTTGTGGATAGTAATTAATAAAGAGTTGATGGCTTTTATCTGGGAGGGGAAGAGGGCAAGAGTCAAGTGGGAGAAGTTAATCCTTCCTGTAGAAGAAGATGGTTTAGGATTACTTGATTTAAAGGGATATTTTAAGGTTCTTATACGTTTAGATCCTGTGAAGGCGAATGACCAAGGTACCAGATTATATGGTGGAATAAACAGTTGGTGCTGAGCAGTTATTTTGGTCCTTTTTTTTCTGCAGTTTTGTTATCTTGTTTTGTGTACTGTGTTGAATGATACTGAATTTCCTGCTCCGGGTACATCACAAACCCAGAATGAATGTACAGGATAAATTTAAGAAACTTGCCTTAAATGATCCATGGTTGACTATTAATAGCACTGATGTTAGGGGCAACTTTGATCATCTGGAGAGACGGATGGTTAAGGAGGTATGATTATTTTATGATACCAAATTATTGGAGAAATATGTAATCCTTAATATTACTCCCAGAGGCTTTCATGAAGATTGTCTTCCAGCCATGGATTTTTGTGAAGATAAGGGTGACCTGTTGGAAAAATGGAAGCAGGTGTCTTTGCAATATACTACTGGCTTGCTTTGTGTTCTTATAAAAAGAAATTTAAGGGTGTATGACAAAATCAAAGGTGAGATTATTCAATTGCAAAATCAGTTAGCTTTGGAATAAATGGGGTTTCTGTATGAGAGGATGGCAAACATTAAATCCAAAGTAGAGAAGGCTAAAACTGAGGTTATCCAGTGAAAAAAGTTCATGGCAACATAAGCTGTGATGTGGGAGGTCAAAGGTTAGAAATGGAAGTCTAACAAGACGTGATTCTCTGGTCCCCTCAGGAGAGACAAGCTCCAGTAAAAAAATGTATCTTTTGAAATTTTGCATTTGGATGTTGAAATGAATGTTAATGTGATGTTGGACATGGAAAATGCTCATTCCTTTCACCCCAACAGCCATGGTAGAGGGAGAAGGGGAAGGAACCATTACAATAAGTAATGATATTTTGGACATTGTTGATGTGAAATTTTTAAATGTGGACTTTTTTCTAGTGAGTATAATAATGAGTTATTTGCTATCAGTTTGTCCAACTTGGATATTTGTTCTGAAGCAAAGTTGGTTTTATTAGAAGGAAATAAATTTGTTCCTACCTGCAACCCGTTATTGGTAGACTTGCTAATTGAAGTTAAAAGATTTTGTAGAAAATTGTTGCTAAGAGTATATTTTGAAAGTAAAGAACCACAAATATGTTCTAGTGAGTTTGTTGAGCTTTCAGAATGTGAGGATGACTTTTTATTAAATTTTCCCATTTATGAAACTGTTCTTGATTTTGCAATGAATGAATTGTTTGATGAATGTGACATGGAGGTGGATGGTAGGGAGTACTTTTGCACTGGTTATGGGAAATTAGAAGTACCTCCTCTTGTTTGAATGAGTATTTTTTAACCCTCAAAATGTGTCTGCCATCAATTTATTTTGAAAAAGTGTTATGCAATGAAACTGAAAATCAGTTTAGTAGGTTTTTAGATTTTTGCAAAGCTTATAACCTAACAAAGTCAGAATGGTTAGCTTTGCAACAACTTCAAAAATTAAGGCATGATTATATGTTTAAACCAGCAGATAAAGGGGGAAATTGGATGGTCATGGATAGAGATAAATATTTAAAAATGGTACATGATTTACTAGATGTTAGTACTGATTATGATAAGTTGAGCAGCAACTCCCTTTCTAATTTTAACAAGGCCTTATTGGAGATTTTAGAGAAAGGTGAAAGGCTTTTTTTATACTAGTGATGTTAGGAGGATTTATATCAAGAAACTAATGAATCAAGTGTTATATGCCATCCCCACAGTGCATACAAATTTACAACCCCCCTCCCCCCCCCCCAGGTAGGCCTATTATATCTGGAATATGGTCTTACAAAATGTGGGGAAGTTTTTCTTTGAGAAAGTACCTGCACATATTAGTAACATACAGGAATTATGGAATGAATTTAAAAGTTTGGCTTGACAAAATGAATGCTATTGGATAACAGTAGACATAAGTTCAATATATACAAATGTTCAACATAGGTGGGGACTTGAAGCTTTGTGTAATGTGATGGAGGAAGGACCATGTACTTCATTTCTGTTGTCTTTGTAGGAGCTTTGTTTGACCTATAATTATTTTTGTTTTGAAAATGAAGTCATTTTGCAGTTGAAATTTACTGTGATGGGGGCACCCTTTGCCCTGACTTATGCAGTTTTTATATGGTTGATTTTGAAAAGAAATATGTATATATTACTGAGTTTTATATTGAAAATGTTGTACATTTAAGAGATGCATAGATGATTTGATCATTGTAGGAAAGGTAAATGTAAGTGATTTTTTGAAATGTTTTGATGTCCTTAATAATAACCCCCAGGAATTGAAGTTTTCTTATGAGGGAGGTAAGAAAAGCATTATTTTCTTGATGCCACTCTTTACGTAGAGGGGACACCTGTGAAATATAAACCTTTCAGAAAGCAAACAGTGGTGAATAATTTATTGCATGCCACCAGTATGCATTCCCAACATTAATTAAACTCCTTACCTTATGGATAATTCAAAAGGGTTTTTAATAATACATCTGATGTTGAATTGAGAGCAAGGGAATTATATGGAGTAGAAAATATGCTTAAAGAAAGGGGTTACACTGGGGGAACAACTCAGTAGAGCTAAAAAGTGTGTTTTGGAAGGTAGGAAAATGAGGATGTATAATAAATATGAACATGGAAATAACTTGGATCAGGGTAAAAATGGAGAAAAAATATTTTTGTTACCAGATTTTTCTCCTTTTTCTCAGTATTTGGAGGATATTTTTAGGGCTTTATGACATATTGTCAGTAATGATGAAACTATTGGTAGGCTATTTCCCCAACATATAACCTTTTCTTATAAAAGGAATAATAACTAAGAAATTTTGAACTATGTTTGTAATCTGCAGCATGTTTTAAATGAATATAAAGGGATGTTTTCATGTGGTGTTCCCAAAAGTGAAGAATCTTACTGGCACAAATATTAATGGGAGGAAAATACACTGCTAGTGACATTTTCAATTGTAATTCAAGGGAGGTTGTATATATTATAGGGTGCAGTGTTTCGATTCCTATGTGGTATGTGGAAGGTGAGGAGCCATATATTAGAAGATATATTAGAACATTTCTGGAACATAAAAAATCAAAATACTGAGAGTCCAGTGGCAGAACATGTTATGAAAGAGCATGGGAGATCAGATGCAAGTTTTCTTTTTTGTATGTTAGCACAACCTTATCTTCCTAGGGGACATGATTACTCTAACAAATTAATTGAATTAGAAACAAAATTAATAATTAATTATAAAATACTATCCCCTAGAGGATTAAATCAAGACATAAATGTTTGTTTTTAGACAGTGTATTTGATAAGTGTTATGTTAAGAAATGTTTAATATTAAAAATATAAAATATGTTGCTTGAAAAGTATATTTATATTAATTGAATAATTGTTTGATGGCTTGTTTAATTAATTGAATGGGATTTGCACCTGCATAAAAGAAAGGCATTTTAATTGTGGTTTAGATCACGTGAAGGTGAATGGCCAAGGTACCAGACTGTATGGTGGAATAAATAGTTGGTGTTGGGCAGTTTGTTTGGTCCCTTTTTTGTTTTCTGCAGTTTTGCTATCTTGGTTGGTGTACTAAAACTGTATAAACCCTGTATTTTTTTTTCATTTTTTTCCCTGTGGAGATGTAATGCAGTTCTGAAAGTAATGTTTCATAAACACACACACACACTAGTGAAATCAGTTCCGTTTTATTTATTCATTTATTATTTTTGTGAATTTCTTCACAAGCTCTGTAACTACTAATAGTCAGTAAACAAACCTAAACAAATAAATGAATAAATTATTGCTTTCTACCAAAATATGATATTTATTTTGATTTGGAAATTTCTGTATTGTTTTGGGGAAGTTATATTTGACCTTAAAAATTTTGACTCAGTACAGAAAATAGTGAGGAGTTGTTTTACAGTATGTAATAAGTGAATACTTTCCAGAGTTCTTCATTCCAAGGCACCCCTCTGGAGAATCGCCAAGTATTGTGATTCCTATAAGCTCAGAGTACAATTGCTCAGCAATTCAAGTTAACCACTTGGAGTCAATGCTTTCATATGGAAGTATTCTATGGTCTTTATAAATCTGTGCATGTACTGCAGTCGAGAAGAGAGACTATCCATGTCTAGTATTAGTGAACTCATGTCTATAGGCTTTACCTGTGAATAAGCCAAATGTAGATAGATTCCAATCATGTTTTGTCAGTATAGTGTTAGAACTAGCTCGCTAATAATATTTTTCTAATGTTATCCATGTTCTAAACTTTTTTTTTACATTTTTTTGTACAATTGCATAGTTCTTTGTTTACTTAATTTTAAAACTTCAGTACCCAATTTTATGTAACAAAAGAACTTTGCTGTTCATGTTTCAAAAACTTGTGGTTGTTTATTAATATGTGTAAGGGTGAATTGTACAAACTGCTGAATTATAACTATTGGTATCTTAATAACACCAAATGCCACTTTAAAACCTAATAAATGCACAGAAAGATGCTGATAAAAGGAGCTGTATCTATATCCACTTTTAATTCTACAAATAAAAACAACAAACAAATATTGAGTGCTTTTGTCCATTAGGACTTCATCAGAATAAACACCAAACAAGGGAAAAAAGCTTATATAGCACTAATTAAGTCTCATTTAACTCTAATAATGGTAATTAATGTGAATGTTAAAGCATTCAGTACTTCCAAACTTCTAACCCCCAAAAACATACGTAAATATCATTCCAGTTTTAGACAAACCAAATTTAAAAATCCTAAAAATATATGGTAAAATATAGATGCATATATTTAATTACATTTGCCTTCATGAGTAATTAACACGATAGCATAACAGGTTGGAATTTTTATGAACACTGGTTTTACGTGTAGGCCAATTTTTAAATTTTAATTCTGGGATTTTTATTATATTTATTCATAGGTATTACATCTATATTGTTTCTGTAATTGTTTAGTGGACATTTTAAGACATTTTTAATGTGTTTTTAGTTTTAACTTGATCTGTATTAATAAAATAAGGACATTTTGTAAGATGTTTTTAGACATTGTGTTGTAGCTGCATATTTTTTTTACATATATGCATCTATATTTTACCAAATATTTTTAGGATTTTTAAATCAACCAGTACTATATATGAATTTGGTTTCTGAAAAAAACAGAATGATATTTACTTAATGTTGGGGGGATTAGGTGTTTCAGAAGTACTGAATGCTTTAAAATTCACATTAATTACCATTATTAAAGTTAATTGAGACTTGATTAATGTTATATAAGCTTCTTTCCCTTGTTGAGGTTTATTCTGATGAAGTCCCAATGGATGAAAGGACTCAGTGTTTGTTGTTTTTATTTGTAGAATTAAAGTGGATATAGATACAGCTTCTGGAATCGGCATCTTCTTGTGAACTATTGTTATCTTCCTATAGAAGACAATGACCTCTTAGCTATAGCTCTCTCATGTTTATAGTACAGTTGGCTCATTTTAATAGTATACAGTGACATACCTCCCAATCTCTTAATGCACACACTCTGGACAAAGCTTGACAACATGGGGGTACAAATAGGGACATATTTTGAATATTGCTCTTATAACCTTGGAGAGTTGCTAGAGTAACAGGATTTGTTTTAATATACATTTTCTGAAGGATTTGAGGTCTGAAAATCAAATGTATGTCATTATTTAGTGACTACAATTCTGAGATCATCCTAGTGATTTCCCAGGGAGACAGAGGAACAGACCAAAAATATGACCCAATTATCTGGACATTCTGCAAAAATCTGTACAGTTGAGAGGTATGTACAGTGATTGTAACCTTGGAGTGCCAGATTGTTACTGTAGAAACTGGATAGGGTACTAACATTGAAAATGTATTACTAGCTGTAGGAGAATGTCTAATCTAGTAGGAAAAAAAAACAAGAATTGAAGCAATAAGTAAGCAAAGCACCACAGAAGGGACAGTGAAGTGTATTAGCTTGGAATTGACTGACAAATGTTACAGCTGAGTGCATGAGTATATATATACACAGGCCTGCCTTTCTAATTTATGCTGTCCAATAAAAGTGCTAACTAGATTCTTCTCAAAAAGTATATTTTAGGTTTGTCTTTTAATGACTTTACAACCCACTGTCTTTTTAGAAATCCTAACAGCCTCATTCTATTCTGGAAGCATTTATTTTTAAACAAGTTACTAGGCTTCAGCTACAGAAATGCTACCTAAAACATTTCATTTATCTTACTTATCCAGCTTTATATGATATCAATCACTAATTTGATTTGTTAGTTGGTGAAAAGATATTAAATTATCTGTCTAGTTGTGTTACGCAGTAGCTAAAATAAACAAGCATTCAGTGTAGTGTTACATGTAATATGGGCTTTGGCAAAATAAATTTACAGAACAGCCAATTTTAGTGTATTAATAAATTGATGTAATCAAACACTTGTTTAAGTGGGTCTGTAGTAAGCAGATGCTCCACAAATTCCTTTCTTTGCTTTTATCATGTATTTTTAGACAGTACATAGAACTCTGCTTTCAAGACTCGTGTTTCTCTCCCTTAGACACTCACTGTTTCAATTATCCATGATTACTATAATTTATATTTTTTATCTTTCCACATGTTTAGAATAACAATAAATACATTTCTTCATGATGTTTTTCTTACAGAATATTCAAGGATTTGATTTCTGCTTCAGTATGCAGTGAACTGTTGGGATCAATATTGACCATTTGCAGGCACAGCCTGGGCAAGTATTGTCATTAGCCTGTGCCACTTTAGATTTTTCTTGTCACAGTTCACAGTGCATGTATCTTTGTGTAACATCTATACTCTGCCTTCATCATGCTATCGTTCAGCCTACTCTGGAGCCATGTTCAGATAATTACCCATTGAGGAAATCTGCTTGTTGCCTTTTGTTAGTTGCGCTGCAAGATATACTTGGACAGTATTATTTACAGGGTGTTGGATGACCAATTATGTTTTAAGGGTATATCAGATTCTAAGAAGAAAGGTGGAATTTCTTGGGCATGCAAATTTCATATAAAGCTATTCTCCACTTTGTATTCTGCCTAGGACTTAAACACAGCTTTAAAAGCTGTAGTGTTAGCTAGGACATTACACTCAAAAGACTTAGAAAAGGGACTGTTTCCTTCAGAACTAGTTAGGGAGGAAGAAGCTTGGGAGCTTGACCTATACCACCATCACATCTTTTGAGTTTTCCCCCAACCTCACACATCTCCCCTTAGAAAGCATATGCATATGTGACTTAAGGAGAACCTGGCCACAGACTCAGGAGATGTAACCAAGTGGTCCAGCACCCCTACTCATCTTGTGGTTGCAGGTCATGATGAGATGCTTTTACAGCTTCTGGCCCAAGTATCTCAATTATCTCTGACCTCAGCTGAAGACCCTTTAGAGGCTGCCATGCCAATGGATCAAGACATGGGCAACTAAGCTAAAGGCCCTTTCTTGAACCTCAGACCAGATACCTATCTTGGATATAGTTTTCCAAAGCCTGTCTGAAGGGGAGGGTAGTCAAACTAGAATTCTAGTTTGTGAGGACATCCCTGGTCAAGATGTGGAGGTTTAGGACTTCTGTCCCCAGGCAGGTCTAGGCTTTCATGGTGGCATTCTCAGACAAGAGGACCCAGAAGTCCATATATAGGATACATGCCCCACCAAGCTTCCTGCACTTCCTACCCCATCCAGTCTGTCCGTTGGGAATGGATTTCCTTGGCCTGGGAATTACTTCATGTTCTGCAGTGGCTCTAAAGAGCTTGAAGGCAAGTGCCAATCAGTCTTCACTACCTGGATTCCCCATACAGAAGGAAACATCCACATGGAGATTGTGCCTCCTCAGACAGTGAGGGAAGAATTGATCTGTGCTCTCAAATGTCAACCCCCTTAGACTACAAGACAGCCTCTGATAACACCATGTCCTCTGCATCTGCCATGGAAGAAATTGTATTTGAAGACACTTTACAGAGAGAAAGATAACTATAAATGGGAAGCCAAATATGATCAGGAAAGATATAGTAAATTGTTATGTCTGGATACCCAAACCTATAGCAATTCCTCCAGTCTCAGAAGTTATACAGTGTGCTTTTTTGGCTGCCTGCAAGAAACCTGACACCCAGCCCCATGTCCATAAAAAAATGTGATAAATTTTGCAGGGTCCAGAAGTCCTATACATTCCTTTACAAAAACTCATGGTGGATCCTGAGAAGGGATCTAAATTGGTTCCTGCTCCCCATACTGTTCTTGTTGAAGTTAAACAAAATGTGTTAGACTGTTTTAAGAAGAAGGCGTATAGAGTTGCCACCATGACCTTCAGATCCTTTAACTGTCAGACAGATATGACTGCATTTTGGATTGCTGTTATTACTCAGATGAGAGAGACAAATAGGGAGGTGTTTGATGTGGATATGATTATGAAATTACAGGTGGTACCTCACAATTCAACTGCCTTGCAACTCAAGCATTTTGCAATTCAATTGTGCTTTTTGCTGCCTAGGCATCCTGCAATTCAACCACCGTCTCGCAATTTAACCTGGAAAGGATGCTGAAAAATTTTTCATTGTTTCCTGTTGTTGTTGTGTTGTTTATGTGGTGCAGTTGTTTCTTTTAAGTATTGTGAATAAGTGAAGATATGGGTTCAAAGAAGAGTGATATTGGCAGGAAAAATAAGTGGCTGAGCATTGAAAAGAAGAAAGAAATCATAGGTAAAAGAAAGAGGGAGAGGAGGTAAAATAGGATGAATAGCAGAACAGGGTTTACTATCAGCATTCCGAATCTGCTTCGGTTGACCATTTCGTTTGTTGACCTGAAATGCTGAATCTGAAATGCCGAAAAGTAAACCAAGGTGAAAATGAATATGTCGACACCCGTGTATTTGACATAGCAGCTATGCACATTAATGTACCGTTACACTCTATAGTCAATGGCACGTTGCTGCTACTATTTTGCAGGGGGCTTCACCCCCCCACCCCTTCACATTAAATATACCAACTCCGAGATCACACCACAATAAAGAAATGGGCTAATTCCCTGTTCCCCACTGAACTGTGATCTCCCAGCATGTCAAATCAGGAATGATTGAGTGCAACGTCACTCAATCATTCAAGAATGATCACTTTTGGTTTGATTCACTGCTGTTTTGAAAACAGTGATTCAGCCATGTGTTACTCAATACCCTGCACTTCGTGATGGTCATAGTAAACTGCAAGGCATCATTTCCACATCAGAGCACCTGGACGTATGGGAGGTGGATGTGGAGGAGCTGCTACAAGACCATGACAATGAGCTCACAGTGGAGGAACTTACAGCCCTTTGCAATGAGCAGTTCAATGAAAAAGAAACGGAAGTTTCTTCTGAAGATGAGGACACCAGAGAAAAAGGACCTATGCCAACAGCTTGTATTAAAGAACTTGTATCCAACTGGGAGAAGGTGCAGGCTACACTCTTGGAGTGGCACCCTAACACACGTGACGTGAATGGGGTGACGGACCTGTTTAACAACACAGTCATATACCACTTCAAGACCATCCTGAAGAAGAGGGCAAGACAAGTCACCCTGGACAAATTTGTTTCACCTACACCTGCCAAAAAACAGAGGGAACAGACAGGACAGGGTGATGAAGACTCCCCTTCCAACAATTAAAGACTAAGTAGACTCTGTAAATAGCGTAAATATGGTGACACATGTTCAGTTTTTGCCATTGGCACTACTGGGTCTGGGCAGACATAATGGGCACAAGTGTATGATGCTGACTCACCTGAATGAATGAGCTAGGTAGGGGAGCCACTGAGCAAAGCCCTGGAGAGGGATTAAAAAAACAGATACACCAATGTATACCATATTCTGTGTTATTATTTCTTTTGGAGGTGTGGATAGGAAACTGTTGTAAGATGTTTTAAGTTATAATTGATATCACATTATAGTGAACTAAATAAAACATTGATCATAATCAGAAACAACAGATATTCATTTCATAACTGCAATTGCACAATGATGTAATGAGCATGCATTTTAGTTAGAGAAGAAACATGTTAGCCTGCATTCCTAGATGGATTTAACATCAAATAAATTTGTATGTGACATGTGAGCCACAGTTTTAGGAATGTACAGTAGTCCTCCATTCCTCCTCCATCCCTCCTCCACATCCTGCCCTTCAATTAAGAGATGTTCTACACTTCAAATCATAATGAGCTACATTCTTTTTTATTTTTTACTGTATTTTTTAATTTTGTTTGGGCCAGCAACAAATGAAACCATTTCCTTACATTTGTATGGGAAATGGCATTGTCCAATTCAACCACCATTCTGGAACAGATTATGGTTGAATTGTGAGGTACTAACTGTATTGGACTTCACCAAGATTATTAGTCAGATGACAAAAAACATTTATCAAATATGGCTATGATGCTGTGGATGCAGCATCCAGGATGACAATTACAGAGTCAATGATAAAGAGACTTGCCAGTCTCCATACCCTGAGAGAGGATGTCAAAGTGCAGTTCTTACATCCGAGTGATGCCTCCAGATGCATCTGCAGTTAACGCCTACTGACGCCTCTAGGAGTCAAATATTGCTTGTTAATATTTGCATCAATAATTCCAAAACTATGCTATATACAAGTTTTAAATATTACATCTTAAAGCTTACACAATGGCAAACTCAACTGCATTTATAGTTGACCTTTGTCTAGTGCAGGTAAACAGATATTAACTGTTGTTTTTATGATATTTATAAAATGTTCACATTTTCCTAAATAGCTCAACAACCAAGTAACACAGACACACCACCTTAGCCTCATATACAAGCTCACAGCTAGATGAATACAATGCTGCTGACAGTATATGTGCAACTTGAGTGGTTGATGATATACTGTAAGTTGTTTACAAAATGTTGCAAATGTAATGGTTACTGTATTTACTGTGACTTATAAAATTCAAGTTTAAGACCTAAAACCTAAAGAATACTACCATTATAACAATAGTTTGTCCTGAATAATTTGCCATTTATACTTCTTTCGTAACCCCTATGGATCTAGAGATATGAACATTTGCTTGAAATGTGAGGGCATAACTTGATTCTGTCAAAAGGCATAGGCTCCACCCACTAGAAGTTACAGTGTATACTTCTTGAGCTCCATTGGAGTGAATGACTTAATATACCCCTTAATAAGGATCTACTCATTGAGACCCTTACTTCTGAAGTATTTAAAAGGATGGAGGAAAAGGAAAAGACTATGCAGCCAGTAAAACATCTATTTTTGCCCACAGTGTCATGGTATGACAGGAATTACTCAAATGTTTAGGCCCTACTATCACAGGCAAGGAAGCAGTAAACAGGTGAAGGGTAAAAAGGACCGGTATAAAAAGAAATAGCAGGAAGATCAGAAAGGGAGGCTTGGGAGCCCAAAGGTCCTGTCCTCAATGGGTGCAGCCACAACTTCATAGAGTTTCTCCCTACTCTCCTCCTCCCTACCCCCCCCCCCACCTGTCTACATCACCCACCACCACCAAGATAGCAGGAAAGGTAACTACATTTATAAGGAACTGAGAAAGTATCAGAAGAGACAAATGAGTGCATGAGTTCTTTAGAAAAACAAAAATGTCAGGTATCCCCCATGGCAAAAGAGCAAGTGTATCTAATCCTCTCAAACAAACTCAGAGTTATATAGACCCTTAAGTTTACTTTCATGTTTTAGAAAAATAATGAAGAAGGTAATATCGGGTAAGTTATTGCCAGAATTGGACAGGCTGGGACTCAAAACCATACATCAACATGCATATGTTGAAAATAGATCTATTACCATCTGTAACATGATGTTCTGTAACAATATAATAACTGCTATGAATGAAAAATTGTGCTGTGATGTAATTTATATAGCTTTAACATCAGCATTTGACAGGATCATACACAAACCACTGATCAACAAATTAGAACAACTAGGTATCCATGTACACTTGATAAGATGGATAGCTGCATGGCTTACAAATAGGACATGGCCAATATCATACAGCAACTGGACAGGCAAAATTCTTGGTTATAGTCAGGGTGTCCCACAGGGCTCTGTTCTAGTCCCTCACTTATTTAGATTGTATCTTTCAGACTTAATGTTTTATCTGAGGTATTCAATAGTCTATATACAGATGACCTGAAATTGGGTAAACTAATTGCATATGATATGAACTTGACTAAAGTGACCATTTTTGCACAGGAGAATAATATGCTGATAAATACATCAAAACCTGAACATATGAGATTTGCGAGACATAAACTGAAAGGTGAATATTTAATACAGCACACAGTGATTGAAACTGTAGATTCATTTAAGGACCTGGATATATGGGTAGATTCAGCTATGAGTTTTTCTAATCATAGTTGTTTAATGATAGTTATAGAACTATATATTGTATAAAAAGATTTATAAAGTCTAGGAAATCAGAAATGATGAAGTCATTGTTTGTTAATTACATTAGACCCAAACGTGAGTATGGAATAACAATATGGAAACCTTATAAGAAAACAAGCATGAGTAAACTGGAAAGAGTACAGCAGAAATATACCAAGGGTATCCATGGATGTGAAAATTTAAGTTATTATGAAAGACTAAAATATCTGAACTTGTACAATATCTCATACAGATATTGAAGAGGAGACCTTATTCAGGTATATAGCGCAATTACTGACAACTACCTCTGGGAATGTTTGAGGTTATCAGAAAGTAGTAGAGAATCATCAGACAACTTATGTAGAAGATTCTATATGAATGAGAAGTGCACTGATTGGTTCTCTGAGAGAGCAGCTGATGCATGGAACACACTACCAAATTACATTAAAGCAAGTACTAATTTAGATATTTTCAAGAACAGCCTGGACACTTATTATAGGAAAAAGTGTTTTGGTATATTGGCAAGCTAGAAGGGTATTAATGCCTGTGCTTGAAATATTTGTATGTTTGTATGTATGTAATGCTGCAATTGTGTCTGTAGCTAGGGGTAACAGAACCAGTGCCAGGGCAGGACCAGAAAGGGATATTCTGTTCAAAACTCTTCTTACTACCCAAAAAGGCTAGTCTTTGGAATGAATACTTTGGACCTTTCAAGACTAAACATGTACCTCAAGTTCCAAAATTCAAAATGTTGACATTGCAGACCATCCTATTCTCTCCCGCTCCGATGGTCATCCTGGATCTCAGGGATTTATACCTCTGTACACAAGTCATCAGGACCACAGATGGTCCTTCAGGTGTGAGTCAGGGGTTATCAGTATGAGTTTTTCTTCTTGCTCTTCAGATTGACTACTGCATCCAAGGGATTTACAGAGTTACTGTTGCCAGTTATTGCCTATGGCAGCACAAAGAGCTTTCACATTTAACCCTACCTGGAAGACTTCAGTTCCAGGCACTATCCCAAAAAAGTGGATAAGGCTTTGCATTTCACCATGGATTGTTTTCAAAATATGTGATTTTTATTTAACACCCTTATGTCAAGTTTCACTCCTTTGAAAAGAATATATCCTAGGAACCTTAATAGCTCCAGCAACCAGATGGCCTGGCTCCCTATGGACAAAGTGGAATCAGTTGCACAATACTTTCAGTTCCGGGAACAGTTGACTTTGGTCATGGATAGGGACATTTTAAGTGCATTAGGATATACGGGCTTCACAATTCTAATGGTTGCCTTGTCAAGGTGCACTTGCAGAGGCCTCAGTGATACCCAAGGAAAATCTTGGTGTCAACACTGTCAATCTGTGGAAGACAAGATTCTTGTATTACCTTGACCCATGAAGGAGCTAGTCTGTTGTCCAATCAGGTCAGACAGAACCAAGGAATACCCTTCAGAGAGGGCATCCACACAATCAGACAGTATCTATAGATGCTTCAGACCTAGCATGCAAAGTCCACACAGAAGGCCCCAAGATACAAGGCTTTTGGGTTCCAGCACAAAGAATGAAGGATATAGACATAAAAACATGATTACCTTAATCCATGTGCTTAAAGATTTGAAACCCATCTGAAAAAAGAGGTATTGCAAGTGGCAACAGACAACACTATTGTAATGTGATGCATAAAAAAGTAAGAGGAGGTGTGTTCTTATCACTTGTATAGACTGACCATGAATATATGGAACATAGTTCTCCAGTTACAAATGACCCTAAAAGCAATCTATATCTCATTCCATCATAACTATGGGCAGTGAACTAAATAAGCAAATCAGTTGCAGATCCCCACAGGTGGAGATTTTACTGAGTTTGTTTGCTTCAGATAACTCACTGGTGGGTTGCCCCTGAGCTACACCTGTTTGCTTCTCTATGAAACAAACAACTGAAGAAATGTTTCTCTGGAGCACCATATAGTGAAGCTTAGGCAGAAGATCTTTTCTCCTTCAAATGAACAGGTGTGTTTTTGTATGCAGACTCTGTGATCCCCCTTTTCCCCAAGGCAGAGTGATCCAAAACATAAGAGGGGTGCCAGAGGGCCTAATATTGCACTTTTGGTACAGAAACTATTGGTTCTCCCTCCATATCTAGAGGTCCAGTGTGAAACCTATCAGACTGCCTTTGCATTTGGCCCTCCCCACAATGGACAAGGGACCCTAATATACCCAAAACTTGTTGCCCTTGAGCTCACTGCCTGGATGATTTATTTATTTTTTGCTCTCTAGGCACCAGTTCACTTAGAACATGCTATTATTAAAGAGGCTAGAAAGCCTGCAACAAGGAAATTGTATTTTGTCAAATGTTAAAGGCTTTTCCTCCAGTGACACAGGAAAAAATATAACCATTTTACAGCACTGGTGTCTTAAATTCTGCAATACTTAACTGAGCTGGCCAAAACAGATCTGGCAAATACCTCTGTTAAGGTACATGTCTTAGCCATTTCAGCCTTCATGTCTATGAATCCCTATTTTGTATCGCTGCAGCCTGTTAAACTTTTCTTTGAGGGAGTTCATCATTTGCGACCACATGATCATTCATGGCAGTTGTATGTCCTGGAAATTTTACATTGACCCTGCTTTTTGTTGCCCCCACACCTTAAATACAATATTTGTAAAATTGCTTGTTATTTGCTATAAACTCAGGTAGAAGGATTCCCAAACTGCATGCCCAGTTTCAGAAATGCATAGAGCTTTCTAGTGTGTAATGACAGGGTCACTCTTAGAACCAGTTCCTACTTTCTGCCTAAAGTAGTGACAGAGTTCTGACTCAATCAAACCTGTTTTCTTTCCTAACACCCAAAACAAGGGAGAAAGAATCTTCCACTCATTATATATGTGTAGGCAACTCAGATGTTTTCTAGATAAAGCCAGGAATATCAAAACCTCAGATCAGTATTTTGTAGCCAGGAAGGAAAGAAAGCTAGTCTTCAAACAATTTCTAAGTGGCTGCATCAATGTATTACCTGCTGTCACTCTTATCATGGGAGAAAAGATAAAAGAGGCTGTGAGAACCCATAACACTAGTGGTACTGCAGCCATTGTATTTGTTCTTGGAAAGAGATGAGTCCTCAGTCTATTTTTAAGGCTACTACCTGGTTTTTGGTCCATACAGTCCTCAAATGCTGTAAGCTGGGTATTAATTACAGAGCAAGGACTGGGTTTGCTAGTACCATTCTGCAGGCCTTGTTGCAATCCAAACAATCAATTCTTCCATCTCCCTATCTTTGTGCACTACAGAAATCACCCCAATACTGCAACAGGGACCTGGAAATCTCCCCAGTACTGCAACAGTGACCTGTATGAAGAGCACTGTTATGTAAGAACTTATCATTATCTAAATGTTCATGTAGATCACTGTTGCAGTATTGATTTATTTCCCACCATCTTCTCTTCTTTTCCTTGGGAAATCCAAGGGGTAGGGTGGGGGTACCCTATCCCTATATATCACCCCTTTTTAGGTAGGAGTACACTATCCTTATCCATATATATCACCCATTCTAGGGTGGGGGTACCATATCCCTATATCACCCCTTCTTGGGTGGGGGTATCCTGTCCCTATCCCTATATATCACCCCTTCTTGGGAAGGGTACCCTATCCCTCTATATAACCCCTTTCTGGTGGGGTACTCTAACCCTATCCCTATATATCACCCCTTCTTGGGTGTGATTCCTTATCCCTATATATCACACCTTCTGGGGTGGGGTACCCTATCCCTGTCCTTATGTATCACCCCCTTCTGTAGTAGGGGTACCACCCCTTCTCTCTGATCCCCTGTCAAGGACTCAGGTCTAATCAGGCTGGAGAGACTCACAGAACCTAATTTCTTCATGTTTCTGGCTCAAACAATAATCATAGATGTTTCTTTTTAATCAGAATTCTTAGAAACATGTATAGGAGTAGGTAGGGTGCATAACCTGCTGCTCGCTTGGGCAAGAAAGCTCTAGAATAGTATAAATAGATGTCACCTTTATACAGGGAAGTATTTATTCCTGAAGAGGTGGATGTTTACCTAGCTTGGAAATGAAAGGGTGTGCAGCTCTGGAAATAGGACCAGACATCGAGCCTTTGCAGTCGAAATCCATTTAGTAAGTTCTACTGCAGCAATGATTTACTCTGTTATCTACCATTATGATAACTTTAAACAGCTGTATCATCTGTTTCATAGGAAGTTAAGTTAAACTAGCTCCATATTGATAAAGGCTCCCATTCAGTGAAGCAGCATAGTAAACCGGTATACTACCCTCCCATAACAGTGATGACAGATACCTTCTACCAGTGGGAAGCACACCGACACTAGATTCTCCTAATCACAATTAAAGTATAAGTAAAGTACCCATTATCGGCAGTCATGGCCAGAGTCCCAGAAATGTTTATCAATTGCTTCTGGCTATGATCATGTACTAACAGGAAGGATGGAGCATCAGAAAACAAAGCATACTGACATGATAGTGGGGGAAATCCATATTAGGGTTGGTTCAAATTGCATTTCTGCCTATACAGCATGATGTTGTAATAGAACTTTCTCATAGTTTTAGACTTATTAGTATTATTTCTTTATTAGACTCAAAAAAGCAGAGTGCTTTCCATGACAACTTCACCACCCCAAATCTGTAACCAATCTTTTTTTAGTAGCAAGTATGGCCTTCTAGAGGGGAGAGGGGGAGTGATACAATAGCATAGTGAATAGCTTTCTTTCCTCACAAGAAGAGGTTCTGTAATTTGGTTCTTAGCTGGGATGCCTTCTGTGTGAAGTTTGCATGTCCTCCCTGTGGTTCCTTGAGTTTTTTCCAGGGTCTCTTGTTTCTTTCCATATCCCAAAGACAAGAAGTAGGCAGATTGGCAACTTAAACACCTCAAAATTGCCTGTAGGTAAGTGTTTGTGTGTGTGTGTGTGTGTGTGTGTGTGTGTGTATGTGTGTGTACACACATGTGCATGTGTGTGTGCATGTGTACATGTGATATGGAGGAAAGGCCTAGCAGTCTACTTCTTTCTCTACTTCCTTTCTAACTATGTGGACAGTATTAGCTGTTCGCGTGGTTGTAATAGGAGTCAGATGTGACTTGAAGAGCACTGGTTATAAGGATGGTTTACTTGAGATTAGCTCACAATTTTGACAATGAATGCTTAAGTCATGTTATCTTTGCTAGGGAATCACGCTTGTAAAGATAAAACACAAAGCATCAGTTCAGCAATTTTCTTTTGATAGCTATGGGCATTGACATCATATAAGTGTATTTTGTTGCTAAAATGTAGATGCTGCATTGGGATAAATGCCTCTTAAAATAACAAGTGAGTCACTGACATGCATCTGTGCTATGGTTATGAGATTATATACATAATGCAACACTTTAAGCAAACTTGCCATAAATTATACTTTCTGTCTCAAAGTTCCTACATCAGGAAATTGTTTATTTCAGTTAACAGTAACACGGAAGTGACATCATGTTTTAGCATTGCCAAATCACTATGCTGAAACAGTGTTAAAAATTAATCCATTTTGTTTGAGTGTGTTAACCAGAGTGCTGACCACATATTAACAATTTTGGTCTCAGCCTGGGGGAAGAGAAAAACAGAAAAGGTAAAATGTAAAAACTGTTAAAAATGACTCTCCCCGGGCTTCACTAATCCTCCGTGTATGACTAAATAAGTCTTACGCTGAAACTGCAGCCTAAGAGGATGACATCAGAGCACCATGCATATTCATGAGGTCACGCTGACACAACTCTAAGGCTAACACGGAGCATGCATGAGTGCATGGGGCGTGTCAGACTGCCGAGCAGTCCAAAAATCCACGCCCCTGCAAGTCCCTCAATCTGCAAATGTCAACTGAAATGAGCGAGTCCGCTCAAATATGTACATACCCAACACTACACTCCCCCACATTCTAAATCCCTGTACAATTCTAAAATGTAAAACTTTAATTTTTTTAAAATTATTATTCCTGATATAACTGCCCGTATTTGTGCGTGTTTGCGTGAGTTTGCCCATTGCTTAGCTACAGTTAGCAGTTTAGAGATTGAAGAGGATAATAAGAAACTTATATGCAAATTAAGCCAAATAACAATAGCGTAGTGGTAGAGCCTTCGCACAATGAGGAGGCATTCCCGGTTCGAGTCCCACCACTCCTCTTTCAATTTTCTATAGGAAACCGTTATAGAAAAATAATTCCTGATATTTATGTTTTAAATTTTAGTAAAAAGCATTGAAATGGCCTATGTAGTAGTGAACAATATTTTATATATATATAAGAAGGTGAATTGGTTATGCATACTGATAAATGCATAAGTAACATATCTTAAGCAATGTGAAGCACTGCTAAGCAAAGTTTACCAGTATTAAGCACATTTAAGTATAAATGCTCATAGCTTAGCACTACTTTAACTAGTGCAATGGCTTTGTGCGGAGCTGCGCATCGCGCCAACTAGCGCAAACAAAACATGTTTGCGCGTAGCTGCGCACCGCGCTAACTAGCACAACGTCGGGCAACGTCGAGCAACATTCAGCAATGTTGAGCAACGTAGAGCAACATTGGGCAAAGTTGAGCAAAGTCAGCTAAACACAGCCACACCCCATAGCCGGTCAGGCCAGTAGTAAAATAAAAAGCAATGACAGGCCTCGAACCCGGGATACTGTGCACCATAATCACAGTACTGAACCACTAAGCCATGACAGCTTTTGATATTCATGCACTTTCAATGCACATATACATATTAATGAAAGTTTACCCAGTGCTAAGCAGGTGTGCTTTCAGCTGAGAAATTTCAAAACCGGCCAATCACAAATAAGTGCGGGAAATGAGGCATATTTAAGCTCCATAGGCAGGAATACTTGCCATAACTGGTTGTAGCTCCCATCTGCAGGCAGCATGGCTGGCGTTGGAGAGGGCTCTCGCTTCTGAGTGCAACTGTGGGGCATTGAGGAGTCAAAAGTGATGGTTTGGCTCCTCATCCATAATCATGATGCCAGACTCCTGCAGGGCCAGTTCCAGGGCACTGAATACAAAGTGGAAGCCTGGAACTGTCTCGCACATGATCTCACTAGTGCCACAGGCATCCCTCAGACTGTTGAGCAGGTCAGACATCACTACTCAGACCTGAAGAGACGCAAGGAGTACAGACTGAACCAGTGGATACAGGAGGCCCGTGGGATGGAAAATGCTCCACTACTGAGTAGGTAGCCATGGAATGAATTATGTAAGAATTGCTATCATAGTCTATATTATGGATAGGTACGTCTCAATATCACTTCATTTACTTCACAGCTGCAGGTGTCTGTACTGCGAATCAGCAAGTCTATGCAGATAGGCTGTGCCACCAGGCAGGTTAGTAATTATTCTGCATGTATTGTTATATAAAATAAGTGAGAGAGCCTGAATAAAAGTGTTGTAGCCCAATAATAAAGGTATAATAAGTCTTGAATGACATCTCTGCATGTACTGTTATATAAAATAAGTGAGAGAGCCTGAAAAAGAGTGTTGTAACCCATTAATAAAGGTATAATACATCTTGAATGAGTCTTCTGCATGCACAGATATATCAAATAAATGAGAGCGCCTCTAGAAAAGTGTGTAATGTAATTAATAAAGGTATAATTCTTGGAGTGTGTCCGTGTCACTTTCTTCGAAATGTTGTTGTACTCTTGCATTATAGAAATAGTACTGTTGTATTAGTGCTGTCAACCCACACTTGGGTAGGCCCATAGAAAGTGGATGAAGGGAGTGCCAGTGGCTGTTAAGCATATATACAGTCCTCAACTGTTGGTTCATGGCTGGCATGTATAGGTAAATCTGGCACATGAGTAGCTTGTTATTGTGTTCCCCAGAAATTTCAGTGTGCTGGTAGAAATGTAGGGGGCTGTTAAAATATAACTGATAATGTCACCTGAATACATCCAGATATGTAGATATATAAATATAAATAAAATATATAAATACGTAGCAGTAACATCTGCATCCTGGACAGTTTGTATGTTAGATACAGGTTAGGTATATAAGGAACTAGCAAAACCCATTTCACAATTTAACAGACATTGCCCAGTGTAAATAAGACATGTAGGGGAAATATACCTGCAGTCAATAGGAATGTAGTGTAAACTATAAGTACATATAAGTTGTTAATGGAGGTATCTTTTTACACCCTACTGTATGTGCATAAACAATGCAATTCCACACCTCAATGGGTATGGCTAATCTCAAAACATTTGTTGGGACATATGTCCTATTGGTTTATAAATATCTGCATTTACTTTGATGCATGTGCCCTGTTCAAATACCACAATCTTGGTGGCTTGTTGCCACCAATCATTCCTGCATGCTGTTGGAATGTCCATTGTTGTTCTATATATGCATGTGTTATGCTTGCTGTTCAACTGTTGGAACTCTGGTGTGTTGGTTTAATAGGGAATATTGCTGCATGCTGTTACAACTAATTTAGAATGCTGTTGGCTTTTACCAACCCATATTGTCATGAAATCCTCCTAAACATAGAACGTATGGGAAGGCCAGTCCCAGCGGACCCACCTGTCCCACCTCAGCTAGTGATGGCACCTGGCACCAGTAGGTCCGGTGCCCAGCCCGGGACCTCCTCCTCCGTTGGCCCTGTGCCACCTTCGGGTGGAAGCGCTGCAGGGGATGGGGCTTCCCCCCCTGCAAGCGTGGCCGGAGGAGGGCCACCTATCACCCTCCGAATGGTCCGGGCTGTGGTGCGTAGGAAGATTGAGCATTCAGCCGCTGATCCTCTACGCCAGCTTGAGGCACGTCTGGCGTGACTCATGGGTGAGCCTGCACCTCCTATGCAGCCCCCAGCACAGCCACCCTCTGGGCTGTGAAGGTACAGTGGTGACTGCCTATGGGTGGGGATCTCAGTTCCACTGTTGCCATCTGTGGGCTCATGGGCTTGCGATTTCCAAACATCCTTCCCTGTCAATGTTGTTCACCCACCACATGTGTCATATTCCGCCCCTGTATGCATCTTGTTTGTCTTGTCTGTTTACCTCCCCAACCTACCTCTCCAAATATACATACTTCCCCTACCCCACATTCCACTCTCACCTGAAAAAAAAAAAAAAAAAAAAAAGGGCAACCTGCTCCCAAAAAAAATTATGCCCCATACATAGCTGCCCATTTTGCACACATGTCCGATGGACACATAAACTGAAATTTAATTGGCAGTACAACATACTTTGTTGTCCTCACCCCTCTCTCAGGGGTGGAAAGTTTCAAATTTCCCTCCAAATTACTAGCATATGCACAGCTGTTGCTGTTAAAAAAATGGGCAGCTATGGACCTTCCCTACACCCGTCCTGCACATCCCAAGCTGTTTTCCCTACTGTCTTTCCCTCTTTGTGCCCCTTTTTCACCACTTTCCTATCTCCCCATTTTCTTTTCTTTCAAAGAAATGAGCGCGGGGGTTAGTGGGAGTAAGCACTTTTAAGCAGTAGTTAGCGGGTTTGCGCGAGTGTGCGCTTGTGTGCGCTTAGCTAAGTATTGCTAAGCTTCACGCAAACCTGCACAAACCTGCTTACAACTGCTTAAAAGTGCCTTAGTCACCCTGCATGTGAGGGCCCTTGTTCTGCTCAGCAGCAAAATAAAACACCACTGTCAGTCTCGAACCCCGGACCTTGGACACACAAGACTGCATGAAGTACCACTAAGCCACAGTAGATATACAGCAGGTTGTTGCTGAAACATATATATCATGTATCAGAATGAGTGAATGTAAAGGAAAGATAGGAATGCCATAACACAAAACCTGTTCTGTGGAACTTTACCAACTGTTGTTGTGGAATTGCAGTACATGACTGTGATAACAGAACCAGACATTCTAGCAGTAAATAATGTTACAGCAGCACTTTACAACCCCCACACAGTATCATAGCAGGACAATCCCCACCCAAACGTACAAATTACCTGTGTGTTCAGGGTCCAGCAAGGATGTAGGTAGGCATACTCAGTACTGGAATTGTCCAGTTTCCATGAGCATCCTGTGCTAATGTCAACAATAAAAAAGCACCAACTATGCAGAAGTGAGTGCATTAATATTCACAGTATGGCAGTTCACAAACAGTTCATGTGCCAAATGAATACATCTCAATAACTACGTATGTATGGCAGCTAAATGTATAAGTAGAAAAGAAACTACATACTCCCATGTATCTTGTGTTAGCATTTGTAGGGGTGAGTACAATTCTACACTGACAACTGTGTACTGGAAGTGGCACCATTCAGGTCTGAGTACAACATTCAAATCACTGGCTACACCCCTAGCTTCAGATATAAGAAGTATACCAACCTTCTGACTTACACAACGGTGTCCACAGGAAACAAGCATGGGCCCCACTTTGGAAAACTGAAAGGGCTACACCTACCTGACCTAGCAATTTATAGCATTGGGTTGCTATGACAGTGAGTACTGCAATTACCACACAGCAGGCTGCATGCAATTACCAAATGGTGGCCACCAATTGGTGCAGAGGCCATCACATGCACATGTGCAGATGCCTATAAAAGCAGGCTGTACTTGCTGTCCATACATGCAATCATTTCATTGCAGCTAGAGACAGAGAGAGAGAGCGCAAGCAAGCAAGAGAGAGAGACACACACACATAGACACCGACAGCTACAACAGCAGCAACAGCAACAGAAAAAAAAGATATTAAAAAAATATATTAACAAAAAAAATAAAAAAAAATTATATTAAAAAAAACATTATACAAAACACATGGAACTGACAAATACAAACACATACAAAGGAAAGGTATGTAACAGATATGTATTTACTGGCATGTAGTAAATGTTTTTGAAGAGTACTCTACATACTTTGAATCATCCATATGTGGCAGCAGTACGTATCCATGCACAGATGCCCTCCATAACTACTGCCATGGGGAAATCAGTGTGTAGCTGTGTGCAGTGGGATATGACTGTGACATATGTAGTTCAGCATTACATGTCAAACATCTGATCCATGTTATCTGTGTTCTGTACAGTAGTGTGTACAATGTCTGTTTGGGGGAGTAGCTCATACAGTTATATAAACATGGATGTGACAGAGTAACAAATGCATGATAGTCATATTTACGTGTAGCTTAGCACTGGCAACAGCTGTACCAGGCTAGTATGCTAATCTAGCATTTGCAGCTATATATACACCCTCTAATATTACTGTGTGCTCACATGTGACACCTGTTCATGTTGCAGCAAGGCCCAACACGTCAGCCATGAGATCCACAGACTTACAACAGTGTGGGCCGTGTGTGTGTATGGCACACACATACGGACAGATCAGTCTGTGTCAGATATATCAGCATCTGTACATGTGCATAGAGCAATGGACGTACTGCAACTGTTTGTGAAGGGTGAACATATATATGTTGGTAAAGGTTGTTATGTGCATATTTCTATGTAGGTTGTAGTGTGTGGCAAACAAGACAGCATACAGTGCTGGTATATGACATGTGGTGGTTAAACGCTGTGGGTTTGATTTGTCAGGTTTGCAGTGTTGCAGCCAGTGAGGCCTGCTAAAGCTACATGGGCTGAGAACACCTTCAACGCATTCTGCACAACACTGTGCAATATTATTATATATATTATACCTCACAACCTTTGCATAATTGATATTCCCACCAGGAAAGGTGGACTGTATATGTGCCTATATGTATATCTATATGTACACCTGTGTGTGTGTGTGTGTGTGTGTGTATATATATATGTATATATATATATATATATATATATATATATATCACACACACACACACACACACACACATATATATATATATATATATATATATATATAGAGAGAGAGAGAGAGAGAGAGAGAGACAGGGTCATATTTACTGCGACAGATGCCTGGTGACAAAGCCATGGACTCAAGCTCAATGTTGAAACTGCATTGGCATCCCTTCTGGCAAAACCTCCGTACCCATGAACTACCACATAGGTTGTAGTCTACTTAGCATCGAAAGTGTGATAAGAGACCATGGGACAAAGGTGGACAGTAGTCTCCCCTTTGATAATCACAGTGCCACACTAGTCATGTAATCTGTCTATGAGGCACACCTCCTCACAAAATGTGTCATCCAGGGAAATATAGGTAAGTGTTCCCCTCTACTCATCACACATAAAACCCGTTATAGAGTACAATGCCCCATGTGGTATGTGCAACTGGAAAGGCCACAGACATACCTCACAAAGAGTGATACTGGCCTCAAACAGATTCCCTATGCAGACAGTCTCACAAAACCACAACTAGACTATGTTCCATACCGCCTACCCAGAGGTGACCTCTGCCTAACATACAAAGCTATGTCAAACCCAGAGCTGTTAGACATGCGCCACATAAACAGATCACAATCCCTACCAGCTACATGCTCTAGGGACCTAAACCTTGTCACCTCAATAGACAGAACATGCTGGAGGGATAGATTCCTATCTCAGAGACATCCCATACTCTGGAACAAACCACCTATCAACAGCAAACCAAGCTCCTCATTAGCAGTCATCATGAATAATCCTGATGATTGGATAGGAGATTGGAAATACACACCGGGAATCACCTCTGTGGCTCTGTTGGACAGGGGCATGTGAAATTCAATTACATGTGTCAAAGGCCATGGTAGCGTATGGCTAGGCTTCTACAGGCCCTAGGGCCAATAGCCTATTACCTACCTATGAACCGATACACATCCACATGTATTTATTGCAATAATTGCTATGTGAGGTTGACTGAGTGTCATGGTGAAAGTGTTGGTGAATGTGTTGAGGTTCTGTCAATGTCTGATTACTTAGTGGGAAACTGTTTCCGTCATGCTATTTTGTGTCCTAGCTGTGATCCCAGAAAAAGATGTGTATGCTATTGCTAGGCAGAAAAGGGCAGTATGGCATACAGTCTGACGTAGTCCCTTGGTGTGGCCTGGGGTGTGCCATTGTAGGCTAAAGCAGTACATGTATGCTTATTGATTGGTATTGCTGGTGAATCCAAATCCCGTATGAACTGTAGTACTACCTGAAGCTGTATACATAAACAGCACAGTATGGTGTATGTCCACATTGCTTGGAAACACTGTTATGTGCGTTCCCTGTAGTCCTCACAGATTACATTCCTCAGGCATAATGTTTTGTAAGTACTGACACACAGTACTGTATGGTACACAGGTAAAGCTCATCTGGGTTGCTATACCTTTGTGTCTTGTATGTATGTGTGATGTGTGTGTGGGTATTCCTGTAACATGCCCTCGGTCATATGTGTGTTACAGGATATAAGTGCATATCTAGCAACATGTATAGTCTAGTACAGCAGTATGCCACCTATACTAATGAATGTGCACATATGTTAGGCAGGGGTTTGACACCAACAACTAGTGTGGTATACCCGTAATACTGTAACTGGACTTTAAAATCATTGCAATGGAAGACATATTTCATTATGCATTAGCTTGATATATACCTCTTGTGGCTAGGTGGTGCATTGTGTCGCATACAGTGTGAAATGTACTGTTGTATAGTCTTACATACTGGTTTCTCTTTGTTGCTGTGCAGAACATGGTTTGATATATACAGCATGCCAGGCACTGTCAGGCAGTTGTGGTATGAGCACTGATATGTGGTACTGAAAGTGTGTATCCTATGACAGCCAAAAGGTTGCTATATATTGCAGTTCAGTGATATCTGTACTTTAGAATGTTAAGTGTGCCACATGACTTGCTCACACATACTGTTTCATTGTCTTCCAGGGTCATGGCTCACCATCGTGATCCATCATACAGCCCAGCTGAGGATGAGCAGATCACAACCAGCTTGGTTCAGCACTACGCCCTGCTGTTCTCAAGAACCAGCCAGGACCAGCATGAGTGGACTGCACTGTGGCAAGATGTTGTCCATCGGGTAAATGACATAGGCATGCATAACTGGACATATGAGCAGGTACGCCATCACTGCAGTGATTTACTTAGACATGTCCGGCAGCGTGCATCTGATGTCCGTAGACAACAGCTTGCCACAGGTGGTGGGGAAGCCATCCATCCCCCCTCACCAGAGTGGAGGAGCTGCTCCTCAGCCTGGTGGCTCCTAGCCAACAACAGCAAATGTGTATCATCATGGAGGCCGGAGCCACCCAGCGAGTTGACACGGAGCGTGCAGGTAACATGGCATATCTGTAGACTACTGTTACCTCTATTGGTAGATCATGCATATGTGAGATGTGTACTATGTAGTTAGAAGATGTGGAGCCTGGTGTTGTGCAATACTGATAATTTGGAACATAATCTGTAGGCCTGCGACTGTCAACCGTTGTACTACTGTAAGATTGCAAACCCACAGTAGCAATGCCACAGTTGTTGCCACTAACAAACTGTCTCATATCCTTGTAGGTCCCTCTGGTGTGACAGCAGGGCAGCAGACCCATGCTGGTGAGTGTGTTATACATTTAATATTGCATGATATATGTGCATGTCATAGGTGAGGTATAGGACATGTACACGTAACACACCTACGCATAATGCATGCTGTGCATGTTTGCTGTGAGACTATGCACATCCCAGTAACATGTGTAGCTGCCTCAAACACATGCAATACACAGAGCATCCCACACAATTGTGGCAAAACTGTAGTGGACATTGGATAGGCAGAGTCGATACACATGCACACAACATACACAACATTGTCATATGCAGTACACATTAATATGCTACACATGGCGTATTCAGACACCCGCTGTAAGGTCACACTCCAGTATCCCAAATGTCATCCACACAGCACACATAACATACCTGAGGGGTAGGGGCCTATCATGGGGCTGTGCGACACTCTGCAACACATAACACATTCATGTTAGGCAATGCTCCCTATTGGGCACCTTATAAACCCATGTAACAACTGGTTGTGAAATGGTGAATGTAGCCATGGTACTGCAGTTCAGGTACAGCATGCTAGGTGCCAGTCTGGCACACATTAGTAGCCTTGAGTGACCACATTATGCTGCATGATGCTGGCTCATGGTACTACACCCCATCCAGTTACAGTAACCACAGTACTACACATAGCATTCATGCTATGCACCTCACTGTTGTGTGTGTGTGTGCAAACATATGCACCTATACACAATATGCATAGCAATCACCATTTATACAAAGTGACACATATATGTCTTGTAATGCTATGGAGTGTATAGGTCACATGACACGCATTGGGTATGTGTGATGTTTAATGTTGCAGTTGTGTTGTAGCATGCCATGTCATGGCTGGCACTGGCATGTACACAATATGTCCTACACTCACCATAACCACTGTACAATGGCTATGTTGAGCAATGGTATTCCATCAGGTATACATGCCCCACTCATCCTGTGTGTATACATAGCATGCATGTGCTAAACCTGTGTCCACAATTATCTGCTAAAGACACAGATGCTCTAATCAGAAATGGATATCTATGTGACACAGAGATACACATGCAGCCACGGTATGTATACCTGTGAGTGATGGTGCACAGGACATTGCAGAGTTTTCAATACTTGCACAGCAATGTTGTGTCCATGTACACATTGCATTCCAGGGTGAGGCCAATCACTGAACAACAACACACATGCATCAGAGCCATGTATACTGTTATTAGCAAGGGCTGTCTACACCCGCACTGCATGCTGTTGAGCAACACATGTCCTGCATGCTGACACATGTGATATGACTGTTTGGCTTGTGATACATTACCCCACCATCAACTTCTATTGAGTAGGTTCTGGATTGCTGGTGGTGTGTGTGTGTGTGTGTGTGTGTGTGTGTGTGTGTGTGTGTGTGTGTGTGTGTGTGTGTGTCTGTTTAAGTGAGGTGTGTATTTGTGTTCATGTGTGCATGTGTGCATGTGTTCATGTGTGCATGTGTTCCAACATCATGTACAGGTCGTAAAGTGTGTTTCCTGTCTTCCTCTCACAGGTGCTGCTGTTGGGCTGGTTCAATGCAGCAGGGAACATGATGTCACAGAGCAAAATAGTGATGATGAGGATAGGTGTGTTGAGGCGCAGGCATGTTTCCCAGGGTCTGTTGTTGGGCCAACAATCGACAGAACACAAGTTTCCACCCCATCCATGCACACAGTCATACTGCCAATACATCCATCACCAATGCCCTTAGCTGAGGGACAGTGTACAGTCAGCATTGGCCAGGACAGTGTGGTATCTATGGCACATGCATCCCAACACAGCAGCCATACCCAGATGTCGGGAAGGGTACCACATAGGCAGATGTCCAGGAGTTCTCGTCGGAGCACTGCTGCTCATCATGCCCCTGGCAGATGTGCCACAGGTCTTACAACCTCACGCATGTTCCAGGCTGTCATGGAGGCACAGGCATGTATAGAACGGTACACCAGACAGGTACTAATGGCACAGTGGGCACATAACACCGCTGTAATTGGCAGTATCCGTGACCTAGCAGGTGCCATCTATAATTACACTGAGGTCACTGATAGACATTGGGGTGAGACATTAGATGTCCTCCGCAACGTCACGTCCATGTGTCAGGACAATGCGGGACAGTTGAGACGTCGACGTATACCAACAACATCAGCAGCTGGCAGTTGCCACAGACATCCCTCAAGTCACAGCCACTCCCGTAGTGCCAGTACCAGCCCCAGCAATGTTGGGGGTGGGCTGTCCATAGACCATCCTAGAAGACCATGTGCACGTGGCTCTGGACATTCCCAGCAGGGACCCGGGTCCAGTGTACATCTGTCCACCTCTGAGGATAGTACTCAGTCTGGCTTAGTACCTGATACTGTCGGTAGCACACCTGCCAGGCACAGGTACCGTGTCCATGGCCAGAGACAGTGATCTGTAAAGCCTGGCAGTTACAGTTTGTGGCTGTCCTACTAATCCCCGTATATGGCAGCCACATGGTGGAACTGTGTGCACATGCAAACACACACACACACACACACACACACACACACACACACACACACACACACACACACACACACATAAAACAGACACCTAGGGCTAACACATACCCACACACATTACATCAACATCGGCCCATAGCAGTACTCTTGGCCCTCACACACACACACACACACACACACACACACACACACACACACACACACACACACACACACACACACACACACACACACACACACACACACACACACATGTCAATTGTATGGCTCAATGCAGGCCTCTGGCAAAACAACAATACACCTTGTGCATATGATGAAACCTGTGCCACCTCCTGTCATCTGTAACATTGATGCAGGAACAGGCTACCATGGTGCTGATGCACAGGGTGACTTTACAGCAGTATATCAATGTTAGCATGTTGTCAGCAGTACAGTGTAATGATATCCTTGTAGGTGTAGCTTAGCAGGCATGATGCATTAAAGCTATGATTGTCAATGTAGTATTGTTTACACCAGTGTTAGTTCCAATAGTGTATTGTCCGCCCACGTGCCACTTGGCTGATGTGTGTAGTATTGGCAGTATGTGTTAGAGAGTGGACAGTATGTGTGGGATGTGTGTAGCACAGATTTGCAGGTGTACATTTGTGAACATGGTGGAGGTGCACGGTCTGCATGTACATGCATAGTGGACACATGGGCAGGGTGACATGCCCTGTGTTACACAGTAATGCTCCATAGTTTCTATTGGTGGCCAGTATGCATTGTACTGCACACATTTCGGAACTTGAGTACACGTGTGTATGACATGGTTTGACACTGTGCTGTGGGTGATACTGTTACTATCTGTCATTGTTTTACATTCTGGTAGTATACATAACCTCAACAGCCTGACCATAAACAATCATTAGATGATGTCTTGACAACTGACACACAGTAACATTTGGATACTTCAGGTACTATACTATGCCAGTAACCAGTGGTATTCACCTGCACCCATTCCTGACACCACTCCTGTTTGCTATATAGCTCTCTTAGGTACAAGCAATCACAGTAGGGATATGTCTGTCCACGTCTGGAAATGCATACTGTGGCCTATAATGCATTCACCAGATGACACACACATCCTCCACAAGGGTATCATACAGACAGATACCTGTTGTCAAACCCATGCTGTAAAGCTATAAGACAACCAGAGCATAGTCATCCACCTTTACAAAACATAGTATCCCCACAGTACCACATAGGTAGTAGCCACCAACATGCTGAACAGGTACTGATGTGTACATGCAGCCAAGTGTTATGTCATCTCTACTTTGGTAATCACATTTCCAAAGGTATTTAGAAATCCCTTGCTGGATCACATAAGCAATAAGGGGTCTGCATGCATATCCACAAAGGTTGTTGTACACCTATAATGAAAAGCCATCATTGACAGACTTTGCTGCATTTGAACAGGTCTGTAATATACCTCAGCCATAAGCCCTCACTCACACAATTCAACAGATACCATAATGAGTGTGTGTGACATGGATGACCTAGGCCAGGGATCACTGCAGTTGCTGGCCTTGTCACAAGCATACAGATGTGACCTAAGGTCTGGAAAGCGGCAGCACACTCTGGCAAAGATGACAGATGTGTTCATGGAGAAAGCAGGGTTCCCACCTATGAAATAATTGAGGTCACATGTACATATATGTATTTGCCACATAGCTACCTGACATGTGCAATGCACATACTGTTGTCGTACAGTAGTAAAAGCAAAACCCACAACACATTGACCAACAGTGTCACACACATAGAGCACACACATACTCACCAAGTGCAGGCTTCAAACCCCTACCTAACTACTTCATGATACTTGAGGAGTATGCATTAACACAATGTGCTATACACATTACTGGGATTTCTTTTTTCCACAGGTATATTTGTGGGATGGTGACATCATCAGACTTGACAAAGATTAGGATACCACTTTTAAGGTGTTTTACTACTCTCCAAAAAGGTTGCTCCTCTCCAAGGAGATCACACACACACACACACACACACACACACACACACACACACACACACACACACACACACACTTGTCAAGTGCAGGATTCAAACCCCTATCTAACTACTTCATGATACTAGAGGAGTACGCATTAACACAACACGCTATACACATTACTGGGAGCAACCTTTTCCACAGGTATATTTGTAGGATGGTGACATCATCAGACTTGACAAAGATTAGGATACCACTTTTAAGGTGTTTTACTACTCTCCAAAAAGGTTGCTCTTCTCCAAGGAGATCACACACACACACTTGTCAAGTGAAGGATTCAAACCCCTACTTAACGATACTACAGGAGTACACATTTACACAATGCGCTATACACATTACTGTTCTTCTTTCCACAGGTATATTTGTAGGATGGTGACATCATCAGACTAGACTAAGTGGGATATATTAGGTGACATTAGGTGGGCTACATAGAAGGAATGTCTATACACTTTGGCCATGTGATCATCAAAGGAGAGTTTACTATCAACCTGTGTCCCCAGGGCCATAATGACTTTCTCCGTACATACCAGATTACCACCTATGTGGTAATTGGTGTGCACTTTGTTTTATCCAAAGGGGATGACTATGCATTCTTTGGCATTCTGCTTGAGGGCAATGTTTTGACACCAGGTATCTGTCTCTATAAGACCCTTCTGGAGGATGTCTGTGTCAGCCATAGAGTCGATTATGGACCACAGTTATCAGTCACCTGCAAACCTGTTCAGCCATACTCCTCCCGTGCTTGCCTGTACCTTTGAGCAGTATCTACTGAACAGGTGGGGTCCCAGGACCAAGACCTGTGTGATGCCATTTGTGACTGGTTTAGAGTCGGACATGGCACCCGCAACCCTGAACATGTGTGTTTGATCTGTGAGCCACTTGGCCACCCATCCTGTGACATAGCTGTTAATATTCAAGCTGGTAAGCTTCTCCATGATGACAGAGTGGGGAATGGTGTAGAAAGTCCTTAGAGAGGTCCAGGTGGGCTGTGTGGACTACATTCACCTCCATCTATGTCCTTGGCAACTGTTTCATATAAGTCAACTAGGTTTAGGAGGCAGGATCTGCCTTTAACAAGGCCAAGTTGGGTAGAGTCCAGTGTCTGGAGGTCCCCAATGTCTCTGTTTATGGGTTCCATGATAATTTGCTCCATAGCTTTGCAGACCAGACTGAGTAGACCTATAGGGCAATGGTTTCCAGGTTCTGTTGTGGCACCCCCTTTGTGGAGCTGGATGACTGTTGGTGTATACCATTCTTTGGATACATAGCCTGTGGTATGATTGAGTCTGGACAGTGAATGTAGGTAAGGGTGTAGTTCCTTTTGGGGCTGGTGTAGGACGCAGCCTGGGACACCATCCAATCCCATTGATGCTGTGTTCTTAGCTTTGGAGACGGCTGTATTTACCTGCATGTCCATGAAGTCTGGGGCTCTGCATTCTTCTGGGATGGACACAGGCCCTTTTGGGATTGATGGGGGGGGAGTTTGCACTGAACCTTTCCCCAGGATATGGGCAATGTAAGTTGGTTCAGTGTATTTCTTGCCATTTTTCAGTAGCTGACAGCATATTTGGAAGTTGCTACCTACATGTTTGGTATAACTAATGAAGGCTTTGTGGTTGTTATTCTTACATTCCTTGGCAATTTGTCTTTAGAAACTGGCGTTGGATTATTTTATGAGTGATCATTGTTTCTTCCTAATAATGATCAGTGATGCCTTTCCTTTTGTGAAGTTTGCTCTATCATGTGTTAATTTCCTCCTGCTGTTGTCTGGCTTATTTAGGGGCGACGACCACCAGATTGGTTTCTTATTTTTGGAGGAGTGCATCTTGGTTTTATTTGGGATGTCTCGATCAATGCATCCCTGTAGATGCTCATAGGTTGCACTTGTAAATTATTTGGCAGATTGTATGGCATTATCATATAGCAAGGGGGCTTTGGAACTTTCCACTTTGGTCTTGGGAAGTGTGCAGTTTGCTTTTGAAACTGTCTTCACAGTGGTTTCATTGACTGGGGTGGGGGCGGGATGTGGATGTCCAGTGTGATTACTTTATGGTCTGATATTACCAGCGAGGGGTTTATCTCTGTTGTGGTACACTGGTACCCCATGTTGGTGATGATCAGGTCCAGTATGTTCTCACCTCTAGTGGGCATGGTGACCAGGTGTTCCAGGGTGTTAGCGTTTTTAAACTCTAGGAAACATTGGGCAAAGGACGTTGTACAAGAGTAATTCTCCCATTCAATGTTTGGGTAGTTGTAATCTCCTCATATAATGGTGTTTGATAGGGCCTTTGTAATTTCCACTGTTCTCAGGACTACTGAGTGAGGTTCCTGAGGTAAGGTAGGTAGTCTGTAGCAGGCTACAATCTGATAAGCAGCTTTGCCCAATTTTAGCTGCACTTGCATGGTCTCCAAGGCCTCATGCTGTGCCACTAACATGTAGGTGTGGGTATCCATAAGGTAAATGAATACACCCCTTCCTTTGGTATTTCACTCATGGTTTTGGGTCCGAAAATCAGAGGGAATGTGAGTGTTTTACGTGGAGCATGTCCAACAGCTCTGTGTTTGACATAGCTTTGTATGTTAGGCAGAGAACACCTCTGAGTAGGCGATATGCAAGGGAGTACGGCTGGAGCATTTTGAGATGGTCTGTGTATGGCATGTATTTCAGGCTGCTAATGCTCTTTGTGAGGTATTGCTGCAAGCTTTCCAGTTGTTGTAGTTGTCTTGTGAGGTACATAGCAAAAGGGGCATTGTACTCTATTATGGTTCTAGTGAGTGATGAGTAGAGGGGAACAATGTCCTCTTCTATTCTGCATGAGACATCTTTTGTGATGAGGTGTGCCACATAGGAGGATTTCCTGACTACTGTGGGGATGTGATTATCACAGTTGTGTCCACTGTCCACCTGTGACCCAAGGTCTCTTGACACACTTTCAGTGTTAAGTATACTACTGCCTATGTTGTAGTTCATGGCTACTGAGTTTTTAACATAGGGGATGACAATGCACATTTTGGCATTGAGCTTGAGCCCATGGCTTTGACAACAGCCATCTGTCTCAGTGAGGCCCTTTTGTAGGATGTCCACATCTTTAGTGTTTACAGTTATGGCTCCTAGTTTGCAGTCATCTGGAAACATAATTAGCCACAGACCTTCCATGTTAAAGTTTACTTCAGGGAAGTAGATACTAAACAGGACAAGACCCAGGACTGGAGCCTGTGGTACTGCACTCATCACTGGTCCAAAGTCATACATGGAGTCTGCTACTTTCACAGTGTGTGTTCTGCCAGTAAGCCTGTTGGCAACCTATCTTGTGACATAGCAATTTATACCTCATTTAGTGGGTTTATCTATATTTACAGATTGTGGGGTGGTGTTGTAAGCTGTGGCAGGATCTACATAGGCTGTGCGAACCACCTTACCCTTGTCTATGGTTTTGCTGACTGCTTCAATGTCATCTATCAGGTTTAGGAGACATGATCTGCATTTTACAAACCAAACATGGTTGTGGTCCAGGGTTTGGGGATTACAACTGTATTTTTTATAAGTTGTATGATGATACATTCCATGGCCTTGAAAGGCAGGCTCATCAGGCTAATGGGGTGCTAGTTCCTGGGGTCCATGGTGTCTCCACCCTTGTGTAGTGGGATAACCGTCGCTATGCACCATTCAGCTGGCACAACGCCTGAGGTGTGGCTATGACTGAATATGGTACGTCGGTGTGGTGCCTGTTCATTCTGTGGTTTGTGTAGTTCACAGCCTGGGAGGTTATCTGGTCCCATGGCTGCTGTGATACTGGCTTTGGAGAGTGTTTCTTACCTGTGTAGCCATGATGACAGCAACTTTGCAGTCTTCCATTGTAGTGATGTGGTCTTTCATGGGTGAGAGGGGGGGTAGAGTTAACACTGATCCTATCTGCCAGGATGTTGCCAATATCAGTTGGGTCTGTATATTTAGTGCCATTGAGCTGTAACTCAGAACAGATCTGAGTGTTGACATGACATGGACCTGTCTGTTGTGCAGAGATCTCCTGAGTAGACAGTATGCAACAGAGTACAGATTGGGTTAAATTCAGTCTTGTTGCATGGGGCAACTGTTTGAGGCCAGTAACCACTTGTTGAGGTACTTCAGTGGTCTTTCCAGCTGCTGACGGTGCATAGTCGGATTCAACGCAAGTGTGTTGTGGTACTCTCTGACAGGTCTGATGACTGATGAGTAGAGGGAACCTTCTTTGACCTACATGCACAGACCTTGGCAGGTTGTGTGAACACTTGGCATGATTTTCTGAGCACTTTGTGAATGTGTTTCTGGAAGTAGAGATGACTAACCACATCTGTCCATAGATCCCTTATTATCACCTCCATATTTAGCCTAAGTGTGTGAGTATGCCCAGTATGACCTTTCAGTATGTTGTTGCCTGACATTTGCTTCGTTTATTTGTGTGTGAGCATGCCCAGTATGACCTTTCAGTGTGATGCTGAATGAAATCCACTACATTTGTTGAAGTGTGTGAGCACGGCCGCTATAGACATTTATACTGTATGTGTGTGGAAAATCAAGTTGTATTTTTACAGCAGGGCTCACCTTTGTGTTATAAATCAGCAGGGATCATGCTGTGCCTGCAGGGCTTCCATGAGACACTTTGCATAGACTTATCAACTTTTCTACATACAGGGGGGACAGCTATTCTTTGTACATTTCTACCCGGGGGCACACCTGATTGTTACTGTAGGTGTACATAGGATGAGGGGTTAACCTGACACTTATACACATTTGCTATGCCTGCACTGCTATGTAAGGTACTCCATTTCAGTCTGTACTGTTGCCTATCATACTGGCTTGAGGCATACTACTGTACTACAGATCTTAGCGTCCACTGTCATGTATATTAGATTGCGACTTCATAGCCTACCCAACACACATCACACCGCCTGGCCTGCTGTTCTCTGTCTGCATAGGCCTGTGGGGAAGGGTACCCATATGCCTCTGTAGGGGCATGCTACAGCATTTCTTTGTGTTTGCATTAGTGTACAATTGTCCTGCTGTGGCTGTGCCAGTGAAATGCTGTCATTGCTTAGTGGTTCAGTACTGTGACTATAGTGCACAGTATCCTGGGTTCGAGCCCTGTCATTGCTTTTAATTTTCATGCTGGGCAGACCAGACTGCTTAAAGAACAGTAAAGCAGATATTTGCATGTTTACCTGACTTTGCTCAACTTTGCCCGACCTTGCCCAACATTGCCCGACGTTGCACTAGTTAGCAGGGGCAATTTTGTTTATATATACTAAATAGTGGTAAAAGCTGCTTAGCACTGCTTTATATTGCTTAAAACATGGCAAACATGCTTCAGGTGGTGCTGTAGGGCTGCCTATGTCGGATGCACATAGTACACTCCCTATACATGTGTGGAAACAGGTAGTGTCAAGTTAGGCATCCCTTTTATTTTATGTGCGAGTCAGAGAGTGGTATCATTTCCAGGATGACTACTGAGCCAGTGTATGTGCTCTGCGTTGCCTCTTTGCCAAGGCCAAGGCATACTGGGCACGCCTCCTTCTGCCTACTGGGGCAGGCTCAGGTTGTTCCTCCTCCGAGTCACGCTGTGCCTGTGCAGGCCTTGGCAATGGTGGGGGGCTGTTTGTCCCTGTCCCATGCTGTTTTCGCAGGATCATATTGTGTAGCATGGCACATACCATGACAATTTGGGTACATGTAGTTGGTAAGTACTGCAAGGCTCCACCAGATGTGTCCAGGCACAGGAACCGTGACTTGAGCATCCCAAACATACGCTCAATTACATTTCGTGTTTGTGCATGTGCCCCATTATGGAGTTCTTGTTCAGGTGTGGGTGCATTTTTGATGGGTGTCATCAGCCACGGCTCCAGTGCGTATCCAGCATCCCCCACTAGGTGACCGTCAGGGATGTCCCCATTGGCAAATGTCTGGTACAGCTGCGTCAGATGCCAGATATGGGAATTGTGGTAGCTTCCAGGGCAGCTAGCACACACATTCAGTATTATGTCCTGGGCATCGCACACGACCTGGCAGTTGATGGAGTGGAAGCCTTTGCGGTTGATGTAGGCCCTACCCCGCTCACCAGCTGGTGCTTTGATGTGTATGTGCATGCAGTCAATTGCACCCACTACCTCAGGGTATTCCGCTATTTGCTGGAAGAGACTCATATTGCTGGCCAGTTCCTCACGGGAATTGGGGAAATATACATGATCACCGACATGTGCTGACATGGCATTCAGGAACTGGTGCAGTACCCTGGATGCTGATGCCTGTGAAATCTCCATCATATCACCAGTTAGTCTCTGGAAGGTACCTGTTGCTAGTATTCTTAGGCCAACACATACCTTGGTTTCCACTGGGATGGGTTCCCCTCTGTTGGTTCTGTGTGTGAGGTGTGGCCTGCACAGCTCAACAATTTGCTGCAGGAGGTCTCTGTCCACTCTATAGTGCTCCACTATCTCCAGCTCATGTAGCCCCTGGTAGGTTACCCTGGGTCTGTACACTCTTCTCCATTTCCTCACTGTGGGTTGCTCAGCAGCATTCGCAATGGCACCACCCTCAGCATCTTCCACATGTTGCCTTATAATAGCAATGGCAGCCCCTAACATTTTTTGTCTCAGTTAAGCTTTTTAAGTTTTCACTTCTCTTTGTAGACTGCAGTGTTGCAGTGTTTCTGAGAAAAAACATGGGGGAATGTTGTTTGCAGAGTTTTAAGTGCTGGGCTGGGCTAGTGTACTGCCTGTGTAATTGGCTGATTCTGATTGATTTCACCTGGCAGCTCTGCTAGCTCTCCTTGGTTAACTTCCTACTACTACTTTTCCTTCCTTTTCCCTTTCTGTTTCCACAGGGGGCAGCGCCGCACAAACAAGCGCAAACACGCGCACGTGAGCGCACACATGCACACACAGGCTTACACAGGCTTACACAGGCTTAGGCGGGTGCACATGCGTGCACACAGGCTTAGACAGCCTTACACAGGCTTACACGGGTGCACACACGCGCACACAGGCTTAGAAGGGTTTACAGGCGTGCACACGCGCGCACATAGTGTAAGCATCTTTGCAAGAAACTTTAGTGATATCCACGGCGTACACCTTCGGTTTCTGGGTTTCAGTTAAGACAACTGTAGACACGCCTCTTCCAGTCCTGAGTAACTCACAGCAAACACATGACACTCTGCTCCAATAAGCTTACAGTCTTTGATACATACCCCCTCATGATGTCACCTATCTTCTACTCTATTACTCCCCTAATCCTACACTTGCATTCTAGGGACATGGTTCACATGGCAGGGAAAATTGGGATTCACTATCCTTATCCTCATTTGCATAGGATTGCCTACTAATGCTTGGTTACATCTCTCAAACTGAGCTTCCCCCTTAGTAACCACTACTCAGTAGCCATGTTGTCTTCAGCCTGCCATTCACCTGCATGGCAGAGGAATATTTTTAATAAAATGCCTATCTTTGGCTTTTTTGTTTTTATTTTCTGGTTTTTATAGCGCCGCACGTTTGCATGGTGCTGCGCGATGCTTAAACATTGGAGATCGGGGAAAAAAAAATTATTATTTTTAATATTTTGCAACAGATTAAAATGCCAATGGCCTTATATTTGGCCACTGGCATGCTTCCTCAACTGGATGCATTCTTTATTTGGAGCTGTCATAGCTCTGTTTTGCTGTTTGCAGGACGGTACTCCGTTAACAACGGAGTACATTTCTGCAAATAACTCTACTCTTACTTGGGCAAGTTAGTGTTTCCTGGATCGCAAATTTACTTCATTTGCATAGCTTTCAGCAGCAAATGAGGTAATTTGCATAACATAACACTGTCCGTGCAAGAGTCGTTTTAGGAGCTCTCATGCACGCCCCTGCCGGCTGTTGCTGGATTGCTCGGCAGACATATTGGATGTCTGGAGTCTTACTCTACTCTTAGACTCCGTGCAAGCCTTCGTGAATCCGGCCCATTAAGTAATTATGAATATGTAATAACTTTCTCATTAAAGAATGGAAATATATATACTTGTACCAAAGAGCCCATAAAGACATTCATACCACACGTATTTTTGTCTTGGAGCACTTACTTCATTGTTAGCTCATTGAGCAGTAAAAAAGTCTCAGAATTGGTAAAGTATGGGAAAGTTAGGTGAAGAAAATGAGCATAAGAACATTTCTGAAAACGGTACTTGAAAATAGCTGAAAAATTTAAGGGTACAAAAGAAAAAAAATGACAAAGAATTAGAAAGGGAGAAAGAAAAAGTTTAGAAAGCATCCATTATTTGTCTGTTTCTAGTTGTGAGGGTCAAAGGGTGTATCACACTGCTGGGAAAATGTGGTCTTTTTAAAACATCTTGAGCTTTTAACAATGTAAGTCCCCTACCTAAGGATACAAGGTTTGATTCCTTCTGCTTCCATTTGCTAACTCTGTGACTCTAAGCAAGTCATTTAACCAGACAGTGTTCCCAGGTTTCTCCTGACAGTGATACGTGTCCAGTGGGCTTACTCAAATATCAAATGCATAAATAAAATAAACAAGAAAAGGTACACAAAGAGTTTGTTTCTGTTAAATTAGAAGTTTCTTCTGAGTTATTTCTATTGCAAAGTGTACTATACCTTCTTTGAGATGAGAATAATCTTATGAAAAAAATGTTCCTGTTCTGAATGTTATATCTTACCTTCTCTAGACAGTACTTTGCTAGTCCCTGAACTTATGCAGGTACCATGTCAGGTCTAGATTCCAGCTACGAATTGCTACTACCTTACTGAGAAATACCAGGCACTGGCATGCAGGTTAATTCAACATACTTCAGACCATTGAAGGTCCTTTGCAAATTTTTTTTTTACAACATTTTTAGGACCCCTTGGTTCTGTTGTATATCTGTTGCATCTTCTGAAAAAAAAAAAGGTCAGTCACCCCTTTTGTTCTCATTTCAATAGTAGGATCATTTTTATATGATGCAATATGAATCACCTATGGGCTTGAATGCAGCTCTGGATGATGAACAACCTTTATCAGCTACATTAGGACATATTTTACTAGTAGACAGCCTATTCAGCAGGACACAGGATTTCTTACTCAGAAGCAACAACCTTTTCTATGCTGTTCTGCCTGTTTCTGGAATCAGCGTTGTACTGATCAATTTCAGCTCATTATTTCTTTGCATTTGATATGTGTTAAACAAATGATAAATACTTTTACATCTAACCACAAATACGTTTATGTCCCCAGTAAGATTTGGAGCTATTTGAATGGCTGTGAGTGAAGGAAAGTAGACATTATCCAAGGCAGGCATTCACATGATGTAATGGCCTAATTTAATCTGTGTGTAAACTGGTTTTCAATGATGCTTAATCACCTTTTTGTCAAGTTCCTCTTTGCCTCACATGAAATGCTGCTGTAACAACCAAGTGAAATGCTTGTCAGTCTTCAAATACAAAGGGTGTGTTCTAGGATTAAAAAACTTCAACCATGAGAGTTGCTTATCTATTTAATCTGAAATGTGTCTTAGTGCAGAAACATTATGTCAACTCTTCTGCAGAACGAGCTACCAACCACAAAAAGTCAAGATCTGCATTCCATATCACACCCACATGAGGTGATGTTTTGCCCATTCTGAAATATACTGCACTGTATTTCTCTAATCCTAGAGCATTTTCTCTGCTTTTTTCCTTCGGCTTTTCCCGGTTAGGAGTCGCCACAGCAGAACTCCGGTCGCTAATCATACCAGGTTGACGCCCAGTCTTCAACGAAGGCACGCCCATTCACGCACTCGACAGTGGGGAGGACATGCAGACTCCACACAGAAGGCGCTCGAGCCGAGAATCGAACGGGAGAACCTCTTGCTGTGAGGTGACAACGCTACCACTGTACCACCGTGGCTGTCAGAGCATTTTCTCTGCTGTCATACAAGAATAGCTCTTAAAATTAAAAGGTCAAATTTTTGAGCTCCCTATACATGAATCATTACTGAGGTTCTGTTTTTTGCATGTGTGCCACGTCTTAGTTTGAAATGGCAGTTTGTTGCTAAACTGTGGAAATGATGACTGAATTAAATCTTAAAAAAGCAATGAAGAATAACTGTCTTCTATATCTTATGTTGCAATAAAATATTCAGCTTCACCTGTATGTTAAACAAGCATGAAGGTGGCGAAACAAATTTTGATGTGGCTATATCCTGTGCCTGTTCACCAACTCAGTGCCTAGGGTTTTCTAACACCTGAGCATTGAACAGTTGAGTTGTGGGCATATTTTTCTGTTTTTTTTTTTTTTTTTGAAAATGTTTCAAATAAGGCTAAGAACTGAGTTAATATTTATGACTGCAGCTTACAATCTTGCCATGACTATGACTGTGCGTGCATTATGGAACTTCACGTTGAGCCATATAGTCTGTATTCTCGGTGCTCAGCTCCTATATAATGTCTTGCAAACAGGAAGAGGTGTGACTCAGCAGGCATTTAACAAGCTTGCTCTGCGGTGGTTAGAACTGTTCTTTCTTGTTGGATCTGTGTATTCAGAATGAATACTACCTTCATAGTCAATACATAATTTATAAAATAATTTTCTTGTTTATGCAAATATTAGACTATTGGCATAATGTGGGTAGTCCTATCTTCCAGCAAGATTTAACTATATTATTTGTTTAAAACTATGAAAACACTGCTGCCTGCCAAATTAATGTGTCTATTGTTCTAATTAAGTTGCATTAAAAGTGTAATAAAATCTGACTGTAGTAGTAGAGTTTTGTGACTGTGTGAAGTGAAATTCAGGTTCCTGGGCTCCTTGCACTTTGCAAAGGCCTATTCATGTTTTCAAGAGGTTAAGTTTTAGTTTCTAGATGTTTACAAAGTAATATCTGAAATTTAGAACAGCAGTGTACATTGTTGAGAAGCTCACTTCTTGCTTACAGGATCTTAAATACAGAAAAGTAACTCCAAAGAAGTGCATTTTTGTGTGACTGATACTATACATTGGGGACAAAAAACAAACCTTACTCAGGAACCAGGCAATCATAACACATAACACAAAATTTGTATTTGCCTCAGTCCTAATTACAAAACTATCTCCCATATTCTCAAAAGCTTGCACCTCGTGCATGATCAGTGTAAGGGGTAATGTTGGCAATATGGCGGCCGAGCAATCCACGTACGTGCTCGTTTGACGTGCGCGAGCACTCTAGCACTAGTGCTGCACGTTCCCAGCCCCCATATGCAAATTGCCCTATTTGCAGGTGAAAACCATGCAAATGAGGTAAATCTGCCATTCAGGAAGCAGGAATCTGGGCATGCAGGACTAGCGTAATATTCAGAAATGTACTTGCTTAGTAACCATGTACGGTACTGCAAAATCCAAAACGGGGACATGACAGCTCCAAATAAAGGCTGGATATCATTGAGGAAGCATGCCAATGGCCAAGTATAAGACCATTTGCATTGCAAACAATGCAAAATGTACAAAATACAACTTTTATTATATGTCCGTCGATCACGGCTGTTGAAGCATAGGGCAGCAGCGCGCAAATGGGATCGGTGGGGAAATAAGAAAATAAACCTAAAAAAAGCAGTCTTAACTAGAATCAGTATTCCGCCATGCAAGTCAATGGCAGGCAAAAGACAACCTGGCCAGTGAATAGTGGTTGCTAAGGGGGGAGGCACAGTGTGACACATGTAACTATGCATTATCAGGCAATCCTATGCAAATGAGGGGAAGGATAGTGAATCCCGGTTTTCCCCAGCATGTGAGGCAGGTCCCAACAGGGTAAGAGTATGAATAGCTGAGTGCAAGACTAGGAGGTTGGTGACATCATAGGTGGGTGTGTCAGGCATACTGTAAGCGGATTGGAGCCCTGTGGCTCGGGTATGCTCCCTGCTTAGCACAGCCAAGTTAGGGGGTGTGTCTAAACCTTCCCAGCACTCTTTACAAACCACGCACCAGGATTTACAGGAAGAAAAAAGAAGTTAAACCAGGAAACAGCAGCAGTGTGCACATCCGAGTACTCTGCGTGGTGCGGCCCCGGGTCCAAACAGAAGGGCAGTGGGAAGGTAATCAAGGAGAACTAGCATATCTGGCAGGTGAAATGTATCAGAAGCAGTCAATTACAGAGGCAGCAGCCCAGCCCAGAACACTACTAAGCAAACACCTTCCCCACTGGTGTTTCCCACACTGTACACCGCCGGTGTATACAAGCGGGGAAATTTTAACAAACAAACCTACAAAATGAGAAGGGATGCAGCGGGCAACATAGAACAACATGTGCAAGAGGCTGAGGATGGTGAGGATGTGAATGCTGATGATTAACCCACAGTGAGGAGACAGAGAAGAGTGTACAGACGCAGGGTAACCTACCAGGAGCTACATGAGCTGGAGATAGTGGAGCGCTATAGGGTGGACAGAGACCTCCTACAGCAAGTAGTTGAGCTGTGCCGGCCACACCTAACACACCAAACTGAACGAGGGGAACCCGTCCCAGTGGATACCAAGGTTTGTGTAGGCCTAGGTATACTAGCCACAGGTACCTCCCAAAGCACAACTGGGGATAACATGGGGATCTCACAGGCATCAGCATCCAGAGTATTCCACCAGTTCCTGGATGCCATGTCAGCACATGCCAGTGAGCAGGTTTATTTCCTCAACACCCGTGAGGTGTTGACCAGCAATATGAGTCTCTTCCACCAAATAACAGAATACCCTGGGGTAGTGGGTGCTATAGACTGCATGCACATACACATAAAAGCACCACCCGGTGAGCAAGATAGGGCCTACATCAACTGCAGGGGCATCCCCTCCATCAACTGTCAGGTCGTATGTGATGCCCAGGGCATTATAATGAATGTGTGTGCTGGCTGCCCTGGAAGCTATGCCGATTCCCACATATGGCATCTGATGCAGCTGTACCAGAGATTTGCCAATGGGGACATCCCCTATGGTCACCTAGTGGGGGATGCTGGGTACACACTGGAGCTGTGGCGGATGACACCCATCAGAAATGCACACATACCTGAACAACAATGCCATAATGAGGCACACACACAGGCCAGACATATAATAGAGCATGTGTTTGGGATGCTCAGGTCATGGTTCCTGTGACTGGACACATCTGGTGGACCCTTGCAGTATGCACCAGCTACATGTACCCAAATTGTTATGGTATGTGTGATGCTACACAATATGATCCTACGGAAACAGCTGCAGCAGGAACAGCATGGGGCAGGGCCACATAGCCCCCCACCAATGCCAAGGCCTGTACAGGCACAGAGTGACCCAGAGGAGGAAGAACCTGAGCCTGCCCCAGTAGGCAGAAGGAGGCGTGCCCAGTATGCCCTGGCCTTGGCAAAGAGGCAACACATAGCACATGCACTGACACAGTAGTGTCCCAGGGAATGACACGTCTCTCCAACTCGCACATACAGTAAAAGGGATGCCAAACATGACACCACCTGTGCTCAACCATGTATAGGGAGTGTACTACGTGCATCTGCCATAGGCAGCCCTCCAGCACCATCCACAAGTCTGGCGCACCCACAAGGTAAGTCAACCAACCTACTAATTGCCAAATGGAATAGAATGTGTTGTCACCTGTAGCTATGGTATGGATGTAAGCATGCAAGGGAATTGGATGGCTGAATGTTATGGCAGCAGACAGTAGACACCCATAATGGCACCCAGACGTGTAACACATACTGGAGTCACCATCCAGTACTACAGAGGGAGACAGAAGCAACTGCAGGAAATGTGCTGTGTGAAATGTGTGTCCATATGACCCGCACATGCCAGTCAGGATGGTTCACATACCCAACAACAGTCGCAGCCATTAGGACAGGTGGACACAAACCCAAACAGGGCCTGTGCCATGGCCCCAGAATGATGGCTAGGGTTAACCCCACCCCCAGGCCTACACAGACAGACCACAGCAGGGCAGGCAGTGGAATGCCAGTTCTGAAGGGTAGGACGTCAGATAATATGTAGGGCAACCAAAGCCACGATCTGCAGTACACTGGTGTTCTTCGAGACAGCATGATAGTTAGCAATACCAAATGAAATGGAGTACATGACATACCAGTACAGTCATAGCAAATGTGTACAAGTGTCACTTGTGCCCCCCATCCTACATAGCAATGTAATGACAGTCAGGCGTGCCCCTCCCACTCCCATGTAGACATGTAGAAACAGTCAGGTGTGCCCCTCCCACTCCCATGTAGACATGTAGAAACAGTCAGGTGTGCCCCTACCCTCACTCCAGCATAGAAATGTAGTAACAGTCAGGTTTGCCCCCCCAATCATGTGTAGAAATGTAGTAACATGCATGAGTAGGTATAATACGGGTGGAGCAGAGATGCCCAGAGGTGTCCAAGGTAGCAGGATAGGTTGTAGCATGTACACAATATGCAGGTCTGTGTGTGGTAGGATGGTGTGTGTTCCATATTGCATGAGAGTGGTCAGTATGTATGCATGTCGAGGTAAGACCTGTTGGCCATAGCCCAGTACTGCTGATGACAGGGACAAGCCCTCTCAACTGCAGTGCCAAGGACAATCCCCACCAGTATACCACCTGCTAGCAGTAAGCCAATGTAAATGTATGGTGGTAATATGTGTCACCATCTGAAAGACTGACATAGCTGTTGGGCTAGATATACAAGCAATACACAGGGGAAAGTACCCCGGACATACAGTATACATTGTATGACTGTGAAATGGAGACACCCTTGGAATTGTACATGCAGGTATGCATCACAGCAACTGGTCCTGAAGTAGGGGATACTGGTGATGTCCGGCCGAACACCTGCAGATCACAAAGGAGGTAGGACTGATGTATTGGGAAACATCTGGTGTACCTGCACATGCCAGCATACCAGGAATGCCCCATGCATATCTGTGTGTCAGATGCAAGTACTGTCCATAGCACACATGCACACAGCTCATGCAAACACCACCCACAGGTACCTCTCTGGCCATATCCCTGCTGTGGGGAATGGGAACAGTATGATCCCTCCTGTATATGGCAATAGTGGAAGAATGCAGCATGCAGTTCAGGTGTCCCATACAGGTGTGTCCCTAGCTGTACGTAGCACCCTGCCAGCATCCACACCACCTGATCAAGACTGATAGAAGGAATTTGCATGAACACCTATCACACCTACCCTATCACCCCAGGGGAATATACTGTCTGGTGGTCTGCGACTGTAGGCCTGACAGAATGCAACGGCCTGCCACATGTGGCCCGCAGTACCAACTAATGCCCCACAGGCCTCTGCCAAAGACCTGTGTCTCACACGTACTGCCAATGCATGTGAAGTCATGGACACCCAAATAACAACATAACGCACTCTACATAAGCCATATGCAAGGCCATGTGGACAAACCACAGTAACATGTCTACCATGTCCCACTGCATGAACTGTGGACCAACACTAACACACACCTGTGATGGGGTGATATCCTTAGGGAAAGTATCAGAGAATGTATGCATAATGTCTGGAAGAGGTTAGAATAACAGAGGGGGGATGCATGGGCAACATGGAATGTGCAGGGTCTGACACCAAGCTGTGTGCCCACACTATCCCTGGCTGCAAACACATAAATGGGTGGCTACACACCTGCCGTACATCATAATAGGGTTAATATCCTGACCCATGGCCCCTGCCTCTGGGCAACCTCTGTGAATCCGTACAGCTGTGAGGCATTGCCACAGCAAGATAAGCCCAGACTGTCTTGTCAATGGGTGTACAAGTATGGGATCCCCCGCCAGCACTCTACCAAGGTGCTGAACCAGATACACAGACCCAGCAGCAGGTGTCTGCAGTTCCCTCTCCAGAATGGCATAACTTACCATGAATATGTAGGTGTCTACCCACAATACCGGACACAGCTGCAGTCACCCTTGTCCTCCAAGACAGCACTGTGAGCAAGAATGTCCACCTGGCAGCACATGGAGACAGACAACATCACTGTATATAACAGTACACATGTCTGAATATCTCTGCTAACAGTGATACAATGCAGCTGAAGCAGTACAGACACAATCACCTACAGTACACACTATCCCCTGCACAGTTTGTCCCCATATTGCTAAATGATCGACAGATACCCAGCAGAAACACCTTGCTACCTGTAGGTGTACAACACAAAGATCTGCACTGGAGTACAAACTACCTAGTATTGATCACACGTTCTATACAGAAGGGCATACTGGGCATGCTCACACACTTAGAGAAATGAAGGCAATGTCAGTCAACAACATACTGAAAGGTCATACTGGGCATGTGCACTCACGTAATCAAAAGAAGCCTATGTCTGCAAACAACAGTGGACCAGACATATCTGGTAGTCGCAGATGTTAGTGCAGACACTCCTCAGTATGCACCACTCATGCTTTGCACACACAGTGGATAGGAATACATGCATATATCCAAGGACAATACACTATAATAAGCCAAACGTACACATACATAGATGTGTGGGAGAGAGTGACTGTGACAAGGAGCCAGCCATTATGAGGCTTGTCCCACCCAGCACACATCCAAATGACTACAGCCACATGATGCTCAGATGTCACTCACTGCAGACATTAGCCACCGGTATCTGTCAGCATTACGGACTATGTAGCGCAAGTGCTAGCTGTGCAACAGGACTGTACAAGGAAATAGTCATCTAACAGCTGTATACATGTACCTGTGGAATATAACCCTGCATGTGCCCACATGAGGTGTGTCAAACTCTAGATGAATGGGTTATGGCCCATGCACACACACTGCCCTCCCATAGCCCTACTATGACAAACCCGCTGAGGTCATCCACTTTGAAATACACCCTTGGGAAAGTGTAGCCCAGTAATCTCTGTAGTGTGTCCCGTAACTGCATACTGCTGTAGTGTGATAAAGTAGATAGGTAGGTGTTCTAACCCCAGGCATGGCAAGTGTGTTAGTGTGCATGTCTATCTGTGTAGAGAGCAATGCTTTTTATGGTAGCCACACTCTTTACAACTCCCATACTCAACTTTGGCAAGCCTGCTGATGTCACCCACCTAGAAATACACCTCCGAGAAGGTTGTAACCCAGTAATCACCGTAGTGCATCCCGTAACTGCGTATTGCTGTAGAGTAATAAAGTAGCTAGGTAGTTGTTCTAACCCCAAATGTGGCAAGTGTGTGTCTGTCTGTGTAGAGAGCAATGCATTTTAGTGTAGCCACACAAATTACAATTCCTATACTCTACTTTGGCAAGCCTGCTGATGTCCCCCATCTAGAAATATACCTCCGGGAAGGTTGTAGCCCAGTAATCACCGTAGTGTGTCCCGTAACTGCATACTGCTCTAGAGTGATAAAGTAACCTAGGTAGGTGTTCTAACCCCACATGTGGCAACTGTGTGTGTGTGTCTGTCTGTGTAGAGAGCAATGCATTTTAGTGTAGCCACACGAATTACAATTCCTATACTTGACTTTGGAAAGCCTTCTGATGTCACCCACCTAGAAATACATCTCCAGGAAGGTTGTAGCCCAATAATCACCGTAGTGCATCTTGTAACTGTGTACTGCTGTAGAGTGATAAAGTACCCTAGGTAGGTGTTCTAACCCCACATGTGGCAACTGTGTGTGTGTCTGCCTTGTGTAGAGAGCAATGTAGTGTAGCCACACGAATTACAATTCCTATACTTGACTTTGGCAAGCCTGCTGATGCCACCCACCTAGAAATACACTTCTGGGAAAGTTGTAGCCCACTAATCACCGTAGTGCATCCCATAATTGTGTACTGCTGTAGAGTGATAAAGTAGCTGTGTGTGTGTCTGTCTGTGTAGAAAGCAATGCATTTTAGTGTAGCCACATGAATTACAATTCCTAAACTCGACTTTGGCAAGCCTGCTGATGTCACCCACCAAGAAATACACCTCCGAGAAGGTTGTAACCCAGTAATCACCGTAGTGCATCCTGCAACTGCGTATTGCTGTAGAGTAATAAAGTAGCTAGGTAGGTGTTCTAACCCCAAATGTGGCAAGTGTGTGTCTGTGTAGAGAGCAATGCATTTTAGTGTAGCCACATGAATTACAATTCCTATACTCTACTTTGGCAAGCCTGCTGATTTCACCCACCTAGAAATATACCTCCAGGAAGGTTGTAGCCCACTAATCACCGTAGTGTGTCCCGTAACTGCATACTGCTCTAGAGTGATAAAGTAACCTAGGTAGGTGTTCTAACCCCACATGTGGCAACTGTGTGTGTGTCTGTCTGTGTAGAGAGCAATGCATTTTAGTGTAGCCACATGAATTACAATTCCTATACTTGACTTTGGCAAGCCTGCTGATGTCACCCACCTAGAAATACACCTCTGGGAAAGTTGTAGCCCACTAATCACCGTAGTGCATCCCATAACTGTGTACTGCTGTAGAGTGATAAAGTAGTTAGGTAGGTGTTCTAACCCCAGACATGGCAACTGTATGTGTGTGTGTCTGTCTGTGTAGAGAGCAATGCATTTTAGTGTAGCCACACAAATTACAATTCCTATACTAGACTTTGGCAAGCCTGCTGATGTCACCAACCTAGAAATAAACCTCCGGGAAGGTCATAGCTCAGTAATCACCGTAGCAAGTCCCGTAACTGTGTACTGCTGTAAAGTGATAAAGTAGCTAGGTAGGTGTTCTAACCCCAGACATGGCAACTGTGTGTGTGTGTGCATTAATGAGTGTGTCTGTCTGTGTAGAGAGCAATGCATTTTAGTGTAGCCACACAAATTACAATTCCTATACTTGACTTTGGCAAGGCTGCTGATGTCATCCACGTACGAATACACCTCTGGGAATGGGGTAGCTCAGTAATCACCTTAGTGCATCCTGTAACTGCATACCACTGGAGTGTGATTTAGAACTGAGACAGGGTTCCATCCCCACCCATGGTAGTTCTGGATGTTTTGTGTGCATCCATGTCTGTATATGGAGCCATGCATTATAGGCTAGTCACACGCAGTACATTTCACGTGGCCCAATTTGGCAAACCAGCTGATGTCATTCTTTGTGAAATACAGCTTTGGGGAAGGAGTTCCCTAGTAATCCCCGTGGTGCGTCCTATAACAGCTCCATGCTGCAGTGTGGTATAGACCTCTGTCAGGGGTATTATAGCCACACATGTTGGTCGTGGATGTTTTGTGTGCGTCTCACTGTCTGTGTAGAGAGCAATGCATTTTAGGGTAGTCACCTGCAGTACATTTCAAATGGCCTACTTTGGCAATCCTGCTGATGTCATTCTTTGTGGAATACACCCTTGGGGAAGGAGTACATCAGTAATGTGCACGGCAAGTACTATAACTGCGTAGTGCTGAGGTGTAATAAACTAGTTAGGCAGGGGTTCTACTCCCAGACATGACAGGTGTGAGTGTGTGTGTGAGTGTGTGTGTGTGTGTGTGTGTGTGTGTGTGTGTGTGTGTGTGTGTGTGTGTGTGTGTTTGTGTATCTCATATCCTGTGTAGAGGTGGTTGTGAGTTTGTGGCCAATGTGGAGTGGACTTTGCATAAGTCTTATATGGCGGCCCTACTATATAGCACAATGTCCACCATACAGGGATAATAGATTTGAAATAGCTGAGAGGCTGTGGTGCAAAGCCATACCCATACATGTGACACCAAGGCCAAGCAATCACATTTAGTAACCCCAGTATTACCCAGAGCACACTCTCAACACATGTCTCATATGTACAGACATGCCTAGGAAACAGCCTATATGTGGGTAGTACACTGCATACTGGCCACTGATAGTAACCATGGAGTGATAGCAGTGGACTACAGAGGGCATGTCCCCTGTCCATCTGTCCAATATGCACATACATGCTGACAGTGCACCTCCCCCATGTTCCCCAATGGACACGTGCACCACCTGAGGTGCCATCATATGTGTCCCACAATGGACATACTATGCCTGACAGCATGCCCTGTGTGGACAGTTGCCACTGACACCAGGGAATGCTGTCAGCATGCCATCAATGTAGGTGCAGGTAAACCTGCTGCCCATTACTGGTCCCTGCCACAGGGGGCAAGACTGGCACATATGGTGGTAATCTGTGTGCACAACATGGGCCAGATGCCCCAGGTACAGATCCACATGTCACTGTACATGCATGTGGGAGGTGTGCACATCCCAGACACTGTCCATGTCATGGAGTAAGGAACACATACATGGCAAGCGATGCACAGCACTGGCCACACACAATAGTCACCCAGGTGACTGAATGGGGGATACAATACCCACCTGTGTGGGCAAGAGCAAAAACTACAGCCTTGAGACACAATGCAGACCATTGTCATGTGGCCCGATGCCAAGGTATACCCATCGCCTACCCTTGTATATTCTGCTGCCACAGTCGACCACCACACACCAGTGCAGACATGCACCCATGCATGTCAGTACTGGAACCCTGTGTGTTTGTCTGTGTGTTGTATGGTGCTTATGTTCACAGCCACACTCACTACAACCCACATGCACATACAGAAGCATGCTGTCATATGTCAGACACCTCCTCATACCCTTTGCTCATACCACCTCTGTATCACTTGTGTGGTGCATGTGGTACCTGCACAGTGATGTGTTGTGGCAAGCCCACTACTGATTTGCTGTACCCCTGGCCCTGCCAAGTGTGTTGATGTGTGCGTGTCCCTGTGAGAGTATGGCTGTGTTGATGCTGGTGCCTCTTCATGCTGACAGACACGTGTAAGTCACCTACTGTATAGCTACCATATCCCTGTTGCAGATGTCATGCACCATTACAGATATGTTCTGAGGGCTCCACAACAGGTAACCCATGTGGCATATCCAATACTGCATCAAACTGTGAACGCAGTACATAGTTGTTAGGGGTTTGATACCCTGTGCTGGTAGGTGTGTGACACAAACAAGCTGCGGTTTTACTCCACCACCTCTCCCTGACATGTCTTTGCCTCTGTCTACCTCTCCCACTCCCTCTCTGGTGGATGTGGAGACCTACACCAGCTTTGCTTAGGCAGCAGCATGTGTATTTTAAGTGATGCTCATGATCAGCTGATGGCCTCTGCACGAATCGCAGCCCTCCCCTAGCTGATTGCATGTGGAACAGCTGTGGTAACAGTCCCATAGCCAATTGCATGGAAACACACTCCGATATCAATGCACATCATGTTGGTGTTGGCCCTTGTCATTCACTCTGACCAGGAACTAGATCTGTTGGTTGGCAACCAGCATCTGCTATGGATTGGGGATTTACCTTCAAGAAAATACACTGTGGAAACAGGGCAACACACAGGAGGGGGATGTGCCTGACCTGCCTACAGACTGTAAGTGCTGCTATACTGCATGTGGTGTACTGTTGGTTTAACAGTGTGTGTGTGGATATGTCTTTCCTACATGTCTCCATACCTGCCATGTCAGTTCCATATTTATGTGGAATCCCCATCTGCAGACAGGGCAGTGTGTTGTGCCGTTGGTTCCATGTGTTACCTATGGAGCATCTATCTGTGGACTGCAGATGGGAGTGTGAGGATTGCAGTCTGTAGATGGTAAAAGCCATGACAGTTACTGGCGTCTTATCCCTCATAGGACATATGTTGCCACAAACCCTGTTACAACAGTAAATGTATGACGTTATCACAGCAACATGTCATTAGTGGCCCTGTGTATGTGCTGCCAGCCACAACTCTGCCAACCTGTGTACATATGTCATGCATGACGTGGTGTGTATTTGCTGTACACCATAATTAGTGCCATCATATCCGCTAACATGCCAGTGAGATATCAGACCACCCCACATATTATGTACAGTAGGGGTTATATTTCATGACATAACCTGGACATTCTGTGGATGTTTGTACAGTCCTATGTGTGTGTGGGCATCAGTGTTACAGACAGCAGGTAGCAATAACTTCTACAGGAGAACTGGCACACTCAGGGCAGCTAGATATGTGTAGGAGGTTCACGAACTACAGACAGAATGTGAGTAGAGCCGTGTTATGCTTTGTATAGTACTGGTGTTACAGAGTGTGTGTGTGTACATACTACTTTACCTTGGAATGCAGTCTGTCTGCATAGCCCTCAACTGTGGGCCTATCCTCTTGGTGCCAGAGGTGTGCCTAACATGTGTTGTCTGTCCACCACATAGGTCCTGTGTCAGATTTACCACTGGCAGTGTGTGTGTTGAGTGCTATCAGTACATGACCTACATATCAAGCTTTGCACATATGACATGCTGTGGGGGGTGTTCCATAGTGGGCTGTGAGTATATCACACTGCAATTGCTACCATCAGTCCATGTCTGTTGTATCCCCCACACATATGTTGGGGCTGGGGCCATATACATGTGGGCATTACCTACATGATACGTGCGTGCTCTTATGCACTCCAGAGGCAATTGTATGTAACAGTAGTATATGGGCCTGTATTATTGAGTTGGGGGGCACCATAAATGACATTGGCTGTTAAATATGTGGGGGTATCAGGGGTGAGCTGCTGTAAGGTATCTGGATGTAAAGTGCTGTATACTTCACCTATATGTACATCACGTACATATATTCAGTTACTGCAAGCCTACTGCCACCTGCCAGACGGACTCTTCTGTTTGTCAGTGTGCATGTGATGGTGTCAGTTATGCCTTGTTATGTCCATAGGTTCATAGGTTCATAGGTTGGTACTAGGCTATCAGCCCTAGGGCCTATACAAGCCTAGCCATAACAATTCCCTGGCTATTTCTTCCCACATTATTTACTTTCCTGGACCCCTGTCTAGCAGGGCGACTGACGTCATCCCTGGGGTGAATTTCCTTTCTCCCATCCAATCGTCAAGGTTCCTCTTGAAGAGGTCCAAAGAGGCACTCTGCTTGAACCTAAGGACTTGGCCTGGACCGCAATGGTTGTGAACCTTACCTGACTACTGCATTAGTATAACGGTTTCATGGTTGCATTCCTCTGTTTATATGAATGTCACTTTCTGAACAGCTATATGACATGGCATGTAGAACTGTCATGGTACACAATGAAAGGTATTCCATTTCTGCAAACCTGTGTGTGGAGTTTTCCTAATGACCTCTCTGTGGGTATATGTTGCAGGCAATGGTCATCATTTGTATGGGTGGCCCATACAGTGTCTGATTGTTCAGGAGTTAGCTGTAGGCATAGTGGCTGTTCCATATTGTGTGCACCGACTACATATGTATCCTACTGTACATATATCTGCATGTGTATGTGTAGTCACATGTATATCCATATATATATATATATATATATATATATATATATATATATATATATATGTATATGTATATATACACACATATGTATATATATATATATATATATATATATATATATATATATATATATATATATATATGTGTATATATATGTACATATGTATGTATGTATGTATCTGCATATCTGTGTCTGTGTATCTGTATCCTGGGGATGTTGCTGGCTACCACAGTTTACATTACCTATGGGAGGCATACTGTACTGCACGATATGTCAACAATACCAGCTTGACATCATACAGGTGGGATGTTGTACTCTTAACTTCCTGTGCCCATGTCGTGTCAGGTCCTGGTTACGGGATCTGCAACACTTGGTAGTGTATTGCAGGGTGGTTGTGTTTGGCCATGGAGGGAGATGCCTACTTGTACATGACATATAGTGTGTGGGGCCTCTCAACCCCAGTAACGGTGCATGTAGAGATATGTGTGTTTGTTAATCTGCCATTGCTCTCTACAGTTGTATGGCCATATGTACCGATTATATATATATCTGCTGACATATATGTAACTATGTCCGTATATACCTACATAGCTGTATATCTGCATACACATATGTAACGTGCTGTGTATATGTAGACATATATGTGCAGACGCTTATATGTGTCAATGCAGCCATCAGCATGTATATATGTCCATACATAGTTTTATACATATATATATATATATATATATATATATATATATATATATATATATAGATAGATAGTGTTAGAAAGCTATACATATATATATATATATATATATATATATATATATATATATATATATATATATATATATATATATACAGATATGTTGTAGCATTGTAGATAGTAATATATTTACACACAGATACATCTAGATGATGGTATACATTCTCTGTACATTTGCATGACTGGACTGGTTGATATGTTTCGGTTATTGCCCTGACTTTCTACAGCTGTAGTGGCCTACTGTTAGACCGTTGCAGCTGTGTTGAGGAGGGTCCTGGGGTCAAGAACTGCATGTGCTGGATATTGCATTGCACAGCATATCTGTTATGGCTGTGGTGGGGGGAACATAGCAGTCATCACCAGGTTCCCCTCATGTGTGCCCCCACCACTATCAACCGTGCATAAGGTCAGTTACTTTGTGGTGGGGGTTCCAGTTGTTATTCCTATCTGGTGCTGCAATTCACATATCTATCCGTATATCTATATGTATATCTATACTTATATCTAAATATATGTGGACATATGTATCTGCCCACCTACATACCATTGATGTGATGTGATGTATGTGTGAGTCAGAGATTTATATGTGTATCTCTCTACATATACAGATCTATGACTGTCCATATGTCCATGCATGAGTGGCTCACAGTATTGGTCTGCCCCACATTCGTCTAGCCAATTGACGTGGATGATGTCAGGCATGTGGTCAGTCAGGGATGCTGATACATTACAGTTGCAGACATCAAGTTGTTCAGATTATGTGTATTACAACAGATCACTGTTTAACTAGCAACGTTTTACATGTATATGAACAATATTTCACGTGTCCAGATATGTACCCCACTTTTGTCACACTGTGTCCACAATGTTTGGAATAAGAGGTTGAGTGGTGTGCTATTACTACAATTCCCCTTATGCAGATTGACTGTGCTGCATGATATATCTGGGTATACATGGGATGTCTGTATATCCGACATGGTGTAGTGTTAATTCACTATGATTGTGGTATGCAGGGTCTTGGGTTCGGGCCATGCAGTGGCTGCCAATTATGTTGCAGGGTTGAACAAGGGCGGTGGGATGCAGGGTGATTAAGGCACTTGTAAGCAGTTGTGAGTGTGTTTGTGTGGTGGTATGCGTCACCAACTTCAGGTAACAGCCAGTTACACCAGGTTAGCCTCGACATTGCTTACTTTGTGTACGCAGTGCTCACCATCACACAAACACAGACCTCCGATTACATATGCCTACAGATAGTTTGCTTCAGATTTGCTGAGCCTGGAAACGTAAACACTCGTGCTAGTGCTGACATATGCTTACAACAGCTTATTGCTGCTTAACCTAACTACTGTTGTATGCATTATGATACCGACACTTCACCTGTGCATTTCCTGCAGGACTCTTGTTTATATATATATATATATATATATATATATGTGTGTGTTATTTCATGGCCGCAGTACTCCAGTTCATGTATATATGTTATTCCATGGATTATGCAACATACATATTACCCATAACGTGGTTTGCCATGGGAAATGGTATGTCCCAGTACCTTCCCTGTGTCCCCCCTCCTTTCTCGCTGACATCCACGGGCCGGTCCTATTAGAACGGGTTCATCCAACCACTGCATGGCTTGGTCCATAATGTTATACCCATCATCCCCTCCCCCCCGTTCCCCCTCCACATCAGTCATCCTTCCTACAGGTTCCAGCCTAATCTACACACTGCCCACCCTCCACTTCTCGGGACAATTCGCGTATGTTGTCTCAACCCATGGATCTTCAGGCTTCCCACACATGTAGTCCACGTACATACATCATCGTCTGTGTTTACTTTTTAGCATGGTATGTTACCCCAAGGACTCTTTTTGGCAGACATTTGGGGTCATCCCGCCAGGGACGGATGTGCGTTTGTTTAAGAGTAGATTTAGCAGCTTGACACTGTGTCTCCCACTGGTAGTATCCTGCCAGTAGTCTGGGAGCCAGTGCTGTGCTACGCTTAGCGATGCATATTATTAGATTTGCATGATAATTGCCTTTTGGCATTGATTTCCCCTTCACCACTTGTTATAAATGTGTCATGTATCCTCGACACGTGTATGGACACTGCCTGGGGTCCTGGGAACTTCTACACTTTATTACATTAACACCTCACATCTAGACTTACTGCTGTACTGCAGTTCACATATGTATGGTCTGTAGTCAGTTATGGCACATATGACTGCATACAGATGCCTTTCACAGGTTCAGTTTGGTTATGCTATGGTGGGGACATGTTTACTACTACCCCATTCTTCTGTATGTCTGTCATTGCTTGGTGGATAGCTACTGGGATTATGGTGTATGGGGTCCTGGGTTCGTGACCTGCATGGCTGTTTATTTTGTTGCCAGGCTGACAAAGGCCCATTGGATACAGAGTGATTAAGGCACTCTAAAGTAGTCGTACGGCCACTTACTAGTGTGTACATATGCCTACTATTGCCTATTTGTGCTTACACCTGCTTACTAGTGCCTTATTCCATCTGAAACAGATACATCACATGTAAATTTTCTGCAGTACTCCAGTTCATATATATCAGCGATTTAGTGGGCTTTGCAACAAAAATATTGGTTATAACGTGCTTTTCCATGTAAAATAGACTGTGCTACAGTGGGAGCCGAACCAGGAAAGCCTGCTCATTGGTCAGGTGCTCTACCGACTAAACTATTGCTGTCCTGCTTCATTTGCATATTTCTAACATATTGTACTACCCATGTTTCCTTCCCCTGGCCCACGAGCTCACTGTACACAGCATCCATCCATTCTTCAGTTGCTAGCCCAGCCATACCACACCTCCACACATTTCCCTCCCTGCACATGTCGGTACTCCTCCGTTATACTGTCTCGACCCAAGCTTCTGCAGGCTCTTTATCCATTTAGTCCATGTACGTTTGAGCCTTCCCTTGATCCTCCTCCAATACTGGTGGGAGCATCTATGTGACCCACGAAGTTTGATTCATCCCACCATAGACGGACCTGTTGTTGTGTCATGAGTAGACTTTGCTGGTCTACACTGTTTCTCCCACTGGTAGCCTCCTGCCAGGGGTTTGAGAAGCAATGGTTTGCTCACACACCAGGCCAGCCTCATCTCCCGGTTCCGCGGACCCAATGCCTTAGGTGTGACATTCTGTGCATGAAGCACGCCCACACGCCCCCACGGTGTGCACCGTTTTTAATTCCTGTCTTCAGTACTGTGCAAGACTACTGTTCTCACAGTATGTGTGGACAGGCACTGTTCAGTGATACACATAGACTGCTCGGAATACTGTGACTGAGCAATGTGCACATGTTTGCTGGTATTAATCTACATTCTTACATACATTTCCTATACTGTTGAATGACTGTGCTGGATGATATGTTTGTGATAACAGCAGCTGAATGAGTATCTGCCATCCCTTTGTGGTAACTCACTTAGACTATAGTGTGCAGGGTGGGGGGGGGGTTGGAACCTGGGAGTGCTGATTATTTTGTTAATGGGCACGATGAGACCTGTTGGCTACAGCGTGCCTAAGGCACTTGTAGAGGAAGTAGGCGGGTATGCTCTGGTGTGAGTGAGGCTCAGCCTTGCTGATATCCGGTTACGGTGTCTTACACTGAGTTGGCCTCTACATTACTTAACCGGTGTGGGCATTGCTTAAAACCGCCAAAACAGGCATGACCCCGCTTGCTGCCGCATACCCCCCATACAACTTCATGTATTTAGTTCACATTTGTTGTCCGGGACAATCTGACTGGATGCTTCCCCATTGTCAGCGGTGGCCTGGGAGTGGAGCTCCACAGTAAACCCCAGCTACACATTGAGGTGTACACATTCATAGAGAGTAACAGACTTATCATAGCTACGTACCACATTCTTCATGCGTAGTTCACATTAACATGTTGGTATTATACATGCTTAGCTCAGGTTTACATGTTGGGTATGACTGTTGACAAAGGTCAGTTTAAGGTGAAGTGAGATTCCAGTGTAACAGTTCTGGATAGGTTACACTCAGGTATTCAGGTTAGGTTTAGTTATGCCATACCTGTGTGTAGAGTAGAAGAGAACAGTGAAGGAGTAGGTAGGTAGGTAGAGGGGGGTCATTGTAACTGTATAGTAGGCTGTTGGAATGATTGGTGGGGGAGCAATAGGGAAGGTTTGCAGGATGTTGGGATTTATATGCAAGGCAGGACAGGAGGTGTCGGTTTCACTAGCTGGTGGAGGGGTATAGAGTGTTAGTTGAGAGGGGGACTTCACCAGGTGGTGAGAATGTGCTGATCCAAGTGTGCTTGAGGTATTCCTTCATGTGTTATTTACATGTGTTGTGTGGGACAGCTAAGGTAATACACATGGGTAGTGGGTTCCAGATTCTGCCAATATAGTTGGGGAAGAGGGTGCCACCTACTTGTGACTGTGAACATTAATAGTAATGAAACAGGGTTCAATAGGTAAGTGATGTTAATGGGGCACACAGAGGGGCAGATAGTAGGGGAAATGTCCAGGGATGTGCAGGAAGGCTGACGGGAAGGTCCACAGCTGGCCATTTCTTCTACAGCAACAGCTGTGTATGTACACTGCATTTGGGGCTAGGTTTGGACACTCACACCCCTGGGTGGGGCTGAGGACAACAATAATACCTTATGATTCCAATTAGTTCGGCTTACATGCCTACAGTGGGGTGTTGCGACCATGTGTTCTTTGGTGTTATTTAGTGGGATTTGCAACAACACATCTGGTTATACCATACTTTGCCGTGTAAAATAGACTGTGCTACAGTGGGAATCATACTGGGCGTGGTTGCTCGTTAGGTGGCGGCTCTGCCCAATGCACACTATTGCTTACATCCCTGGGGTGGTCCGAATAGAACTGCTCCAGCCAACACCTGCACACCTAGGCCCATAACTGCATACCCACAGTTCCCCCCCAGACTTCCTCTACAGCACTCATCCATACTCTGGGTGCAGGTCGGGTCTAAACACACCACTACACTACCATACATACATACATGCCCCACTTTGATAAGTCATTGCACGGGTGGCCTCCTATTACAAGAAAATTTTTGGGGTGTCCCGCAAGGGACGCTCCTGTCTCTGTTCCAAGATTAGATTTAGCGGGTCCACTGTGTTCTCCCCCTCTGGTTGTATCCTGCCTGTGGTTTGGGGAGCAGAGGATTGTTTACATTGTTTGTCTGTCTGTTTGTATGTTTCCCCTGTCTGGCTGGCGGGGGGGGGGGTTGATGCTACGTCTTACATGTTTGTTGATTGGGCCCCTCACCACCATTGGCACGGCCTGTGAACATATGTAATTCTTAAGTGCTGTATCATATCATAGCTATATATCTGTCTATATATATATCTATATATCTATATACACACACACACAAATATATATATATATATATATATATATATATATATATATATACATATATATATATATATATATATCTACATATATATACATATATATATATATATATATATATATATATATATATATATATAGTGCTGTATATATATATATATATATATATATATATATGTATATATCCAACGACATATGGATGTATGGGTGTCTGCATATGTACATATCTATATGTGGATATTTATATGTATGTCTGTCTATGTATGTATACATTTGTACTACAGAGAGGGAGAGGTATATCTCCATTTAGTTATGGGTATATACACACACACACACACACACACACACACACACACACACACACACACACACACACACACACACACACACACACACACACCTCTACATATTTAGCTACATATCCTGTAATGTTGACTGGTATTTCTGGATACTGTGTTTCGTGTGCATACCGGCCAACCTTGTGTGTCATGTATGCTTTAAGATACCTACAACTAAATCCATTAGTATACACAGAGTCACACATGTAATCTGTTGTTAGTACCAGGAATACATTCGTCCCATGCGGGACAACCCAAACATTGGGTATTCAACTTTCGTCTACATCCAGAGTTACATAGGTACCCATGGCTATGTGCATGGACTACAGCGTGTGCCAGACCTAGGATACTTGGGTCGAGACAACATACGGGATGGGTCCTGAGGGGGGGGAGTGGGGGGGGACAATGTGTGGTGGTGTGGTAGCTACGGGCCGGTAACCAGGGTAGGGATGGTGGCTGCGTGTGTGCAGTGGGTGTGGGGGGAGCAGAACTCTGGGTAATGAATGTATGGGTCTGGGATGGCCTGGGTTGGATGGGCCTGTACTGCTCAGCCTGCCTAATGGGTGAGGGAGAGGGGTATGTGATGTCAACATGTGAAACATAACAGAGGGCTAATTTAAATCCCTATTTCAATGACACACGTACAGTACAATGAGCTTGGTAGTGTATTGCAGGGCAGATGTGTTTGGCTGGGCAGGGGGTATGCCAATTCGTATATGACGTATATTGTTTGGGGCCTCTCAAGCCCATTAACGATGCATGTGGGCATATATGTTTCAGTTCATCTACCATTGCTATCTACAGGTGTATGGCCATATATACCTCTGTGGGTATATTTATTTGCTTACATATTTCTAACTATGTCCGTATATACCTAAGGAGACATATATCTCCGTACATATATGTAACTTGCTGTGATATGTGGACATATAGATGTTGACATATATATGTTTAGTTGTCGGCATTTGTATGTATATCTGTTCATATATTTGTATATATATGTATATATCTCTGGATATATATATATATATATATATATATATATATATATATATATATATATATATAGATATATATATATATATCTATGGATCTACCTGACTACATCGACAGTTCACAACACCGACAACAACTTCACCGACACCACATAATCGACAGTTCACAAACACGACACCTCATACACTCGACACATCATAACAACAAACAAAACAAATCCCCTGTCCAAAACCCACACACACAACACAAGCACACCAAAATCCTCACAAACCAACACTCACCCTTACATACACAACTATCTACAACCCTAACCGAAACCCTAACCCTAAGGTCCGTCACTATCGCACACTCACCTAACCCACGCCCTAACCCTAACTCACTTATCCCACCCCTATCCCTACAGACCGTCAACATCGCACACTTACCTTACTCGCACCCTTACCTAACCCGCGCCCTAACCCTAACTCACTTATCCCACCCCTATCCCTACAGACCGTCAACATCGCACACTTACCTTACTCGCACCCTAACGGCCGTCACTACCGCATACTTACAAATCCTTTCCCCATGTCAGTGTTCTCAGCGTCGGTGTTTTCCTCCGTCGGTCTTCTGACTTGTCGATCTTCTGAGTCGCTGTCGCTGTTGTGAACAGTCGATGTAGTCAGGTAGATCCATATATATATATATATATATATATATATATATATATATATATATATATATATGTATGCATATATATGTGACTACATCTATAGATATGTTGTATCCATTTAGATAGTAATATATTTGCACACACACACATCCATCTAGCTATAGGTATACATTCTCTGTACTGTTGCATGACTGGGCTGGGGTTATCTTTCTGACAACATATGATTTATGCATATCTGGCATGGCTTAGTGGTAAATCATTTTGTGTATGGTGTGCATGGTCCTAGGTTCCGGCCTTACAGAAGCTATTTGTTTTGTTGCTGGGCAGAACACCGGCTGTTGGATACGGTGTGCTTAAGGCACTTTAAAGCGGTTGTAAGCAGGTTTGTGCGGAGGTAAGCACTGTTAACTTCTGGTCACAGTGTCTTACACCCAGTTAGCTTCTCCTTTGCTTAATCTGTTTCGGCAGTGCTTAACCCCACATAAACGCACTTGCACACACTTACTAGTGCTTAGATATGCTTACTACTGCTTATCTGTGCTTACGCCTGCTTACTGCTGCCTTATTCATTATGATACTGACTCATCACATGTGCATTTCCTGCAATACTTGTGTTCATAAAAATGTGTGTTATTTAGAGGGTTTTGCATTACAAATATTGCTTATACCATGCTTTGCCATGTAAAATAGACTGTGCTGCACTGGGACTTGAACTGGGAATGCCTGCTCGTTAGGCTAACACTCTGCCCACTACACTATTGCTGACATGCTTTATTTGCATATATCATCCTTGTTATCCTCTTCAGCCTTTTAGGCTGCTTTCACCATGGCTAAGCAATGGGCACACCCGTGCACCTACGGTTAGTTGTACTCGGAGCTTTAGACACCAATATGGGGGTTTCTTCTTTTAATTTTTATGTCCTGTTGCTGTTGTACACATGGGGGACTGTTGGTGGGGATATGTGGACACCTATGAGTGGTATCACTCATTTATTTCCACTTTATGCTGTTCAACATTGCAGAGGCATGTTTATTCTGAGGGCTCTGCTCTCAGACACGCCCTCTGCACTCATACACGCTCCATGTAAGCCTGGGGGCTCGGGCAGCATGCCTTCATTACTATGCATGGCATGCTGCCATCCTACTCTTAAGCGGCTGCTTCCATGCAGGCCTAGACTAGTCCTGCATGGAAGATAAGTAAATCTGGGGGTATGGTCTTTTCTATCAGAAAAGTTTCCTGAGAAGTCCACATTAACAAAACTGCAGGCTCCTTTATTTCCGAACTGTTTGCTTACAGTTTAACACATTATGGTAGTTTATCTTGAACATTATGTTACTCTTTATTTTATTGTTGATGCAGTCATATTTAATATAACCAGAGCATCAAAATTCCTCCAGACTCACCATTTCACTAAATTACTACTGGAAATGTTCATTATGCAGTCTACCAATGGTATATAGACAAAATGAGAGTTGGACGATTTTTTAAAGTACATACATGCATATTTCCTAGGTACTATATAATAAAAACATCTATGCAGTATATTAAGAAGCAGCATATCTAGCAATCACATCTGCAGGAAGCCGTATATAAATATATTTAAAATTAAAATAAGTGAATATAGTGCCCTCCAATAGAATTAACATACTATTTTTATAACACTGGTATTCAATGGGACTCCTAAGGAATTGTTTTGATTCCCATGCCTAAATCAGGGAAATATGTGATTTCAAGAGAAGAGAGCAAGATAGATAAAATGATAGCCTATTAATTGTTTTAAGTAGTCCTTAGAACCACCATCAGCCTTTCAGTTGATAACTTGAAGTTCTTTGTTAGTTATAGAGTCTCAGCAGCCCCTTAAAATATACAAGACACATGTTCTAGAAGGTTGTCAAGGGAACAGTAGGTGAGAATCAAAATTGTAAAAATATATATGACAACAGCATGTAGAGATCCCACAAAACTGGTGTGATGTAACGTTTATGAGATGCTCTGGTCAACAAACTGACTGTAGAATTCTGCAGCCATTGCAGATATGTCAAATAAAAATTTGAAAGCCCCGGGTAGAGATTATCACAGTAGTATGGTCAAGATATAACCACATCCTAAACCATTGTTACTAGGTGCATGGATGAATTAAAACTACCAAGGATGTGCTATATTCTTGAGATATAAGATCATTGTCTTAATGCCTGAGATTTCATCCTTAAGTGTCAGGCTACCATTCAGTATAACTCCAAGATCCCAATATGAAAAACACATTCATTTGATTTGTATATTTGGTTATTAAGGGAGGCAGCAGAAGACGACATGTCATACTGTAATGACATGAATCAACAATGATTTGCTTTTTGGTGGGTTGAACTAAAGACAGCACTGTACTGTCCATTTCAATGTGGTATTCAAGCAGTCCTGCAAGGTGGTAAAGGCAGGCATAGACTCCTGAGAAAAGGAAAGATACAGTTGGACATCATCAGCATAAGGCTGATAATCAGTACCATTTTCCACAGTGATCTTCTGTAAGTGACAGTATTTATACCATGAGCAATAAAAAAGCCACAATTAAGCCCTGAGGCACTCTGCACTCTAGACGAAATAGACCAGAGAGATCAACTCCAGATACCATTTGTTGAAAGTAGGTAAACTGCACACTCAGTGGTGAGAGACCTAGGCACACAGGTTGACAGCAGCCTTACCTTTGACCACCATGTCTCCATAGTGGTAAGAAGGGCATTCTATGTTGCTCATCTCATAAGTAAGAGCATTGCCTCCAGAAAAAAGAAGTTATAACCTCCCTGTGCTCTACCCTCATCAGGCCAATAAAAGTACAATGCCTCTTTTTGTATATACCTTTCCAAGCACCTGCAGCAATTGGAGAAACCACAAAGGTTTTTCAAAAGGTAAATTTAAGGTCTTCAGCATCTGTCCTATGTGGATCATCTAACATCACTGTCACTTTATTCTGTTTCATACAGAATACTCAGGGGCAGTCTCTACCTAACATACAAGGCAATCTCCGACCCTGCTTTATTGGAAATGCTGCATGTCTGTAAGTCAAATGGTACATGGGTTATACACTTTAAAGACCTTAACCTGGTATGTGACATTAATAGAACCTTCTGGAGGAACAGATTTGTCTCCCAGAGGTTACCACACTTTTAGAACATACTTCCACTTCATTTCAAACAGAGCACCTCATTGGCCCTCTTCAAATGCAATTTGGATGACTGGATGGGTAACCATAAATTCACCCCGGGGGTTCCACCTGTGTCCCTCTTCAACAGGGACAATACATGCTGATCATGGAAATAAGGATAGAACTTGACTAGGCTTGTAAGGGACCTAGGGCCATTAACCTAGTAACTTCCTACGAGCCTAAGAGTTAATTCTTGAGCAAGTTAGTTTTAAACTAATAGACTTCCTTATCAAACACAACAAAGAAAAACAAGACACCACTAAGGAAATAATTGAGACTCTTGAGACTGAATGTAAGCAGGAGGCAAATCATGAACACAAATTCCAGAATGTGGTAGAAAGGTTCACAATTATCAGAAGGCCATCCAAGAGACAAAGATTCAGAAAATGAACACAGATCAAATGGACAAAAATGATCCACAGTGCCTCACAAAGCATAGATCCAGAAAGGGAGGTGGAAATGGACAGCAGAACTACAGGAATGTTTTAACAAGACAGCCAGCAATAGGGTAACACAGAATCCTGCAGATATCACCAATAATACCAATAACAATAATTATGATGTGAGTAATACCAACAGTAATTACATTTACAATAATATTGACATCAATAATCTGAATGTTCAAGCTGGTGAAGCAGATGTTATGAATGAACAGGTTTTTCACAATGTGAACACACCCACAGGACCAGACAGACAAATGGAAGACAGACTGACAGCATCCAGTACCCATCGGACGCCACAAACAGACATGAGAGAACACCAGAATTTTACCAAGCCACAATACAACTCCAAGGGCTCATATCACCAGATCCCAGTACACATGAACAGGAATTATTATCATAACAATTACAATTACAACCAGAGATACAGCCCATTGAGATTCCAGAGAGAAGAAGTGAACTGCCATCTGAACCCAAGGAGGGAGGACCAGAACAACTGGAGGAGGAGGAAGCAGTGGACAGGGGCAAAAGAGTTGAAGTACATGGGGAGCAACAACTTCTACCCATCAAGGCCACAAGCCTAAAGATGGAATCAGCCCCCAGGATCTGGAATCATTCAAAGAAACCACTTACAGTACTTGAAGAAAAAGTGCTTCACAGAGTACTTGCATTTGTAACTCAGGGAAGAAGCGATGAAACACAGACCATCATTGATTTAAAAATGTATGTGAGAAAGTTGAATTTGAAACTTGCATTTCATGAGAAAAATAACACGGAGGAAGATAAAAACCCATCGAAGAAAAAAATTAAAAGACCCAGTAGTTTTTGCCACCAGCGCATCCCACACTTGTAGCCTTCAAAACAAAATGCGAGCTTGACATAAGAAAGACTCTCGAGAAAACACCAAAACATAAGTTTTATAATATTTCAAAGGATGAGGTATTAGCACTTCAGAAATTGAGCAATGATAGAATTAGATGTGTTATGAAGGCTGACAAGGGTGGGGGCATACTTGTTACAGATACTGACAATTATATAATGAAAATAGAGAACATGCTGAACACACCTGAGTTTTATTTTAAACATTTCTTTGACGAGGTTAAAACTGCATATATAGAATGGAAAGATACGCTAACCACAATGCTTAATGAAGAACTTATTAGTGAAAGATTTGAGAATTTGAACACTATGTGCCCTAAATTACCTTGTTTTTTTCGAGATTCCCAAACCCCATAAGTATAGGGAAGATCCACCTTACAGACCTGTTATTGCAAGTGGAGGTTCAATGTCAGAGGCCACTGCCATATACATAGATTTTATTCTTCAGCTTCTTACTGAAAATAACTCATCTTTTATTTTAGAGTCACCTAATTTTTTTAAGAAAAATAAAATAAGCTTATGTGAATGAACAAGGCATTTTGGTAACTACTGATGCTGAATCCCTATACACTGTGTTACCACACATGTACTATATTGAAGCAGCTAGAGAGTCTAATAGCAGAGTAAAAATGCTACACAAGGGCAAACTGAAAGCTTGGGAAAGCTAATAAAGTTGGTATTGATTTACAGTTTATGCATTTTCAATGGCCAGACTTACAAACAGATGATGGGGATAGCTATGCGTGCGGCTATGGCCCCTAGCCTGGCCAATGTATCCTTAGGCAAGTGGGAGGAGGAATTTGTACTGCAAAATGAATACTGGAGTTTTATAACCAGCTACCTTTTCTTTATTGATGATGTATTCATAGTCTGGCAAGGTGAAAAATCTAAACTCCACCTCCTTCCTGAAATCTACCACTTTCATCAGCTCGGAGTCAATGCAGTTCCTTGATATGACTGTTAATATTGATAAAGACTGAGGAAAATTAATTAGTAACTTATACATGAAACCAGCAAGACTGAACTACTTATTTCAGAGATAGTGTACATCCAGTAAAAGCTAAGCACAATGTAATAAAATCACAAGGCCACAAATTAGCACATATTTCCACAGATATGGCCCTTTTTCTCAAAAATATGAATGATCTTGAACATGATTTCTTAACCAGAGGATATGAATCAAACATGTTGCAGATGATCCTGGATCCGTTTAGAGATTTTAAAATTAACAGTGACTCTATGTGGAATAGGCCTTTTGGTAGAATTAAGTAAGAATTAAAGTAAGGACAGTTGCATTCTAACTTAAAACTGGGGTTTCAATACAATTAATGCAATTATTAAGGAGAATTGATCCATCCTCACTGACAATCAGCAGCTTGTAAGGGTTTTAGGAGATCACCCTATGTTTGTACATAAGAAGTGCAGAAGCATACATAGCTATGTGGGAAAGAAAAATAAGGAACCCCAGGATGACATGAGCACTAAAATCTGTGGGCCACCTGACTGCACTTTCTGTGAATGGGAGTACAAATGGTGAAATCTTCATCAGGTGGTAACTGTAATCCTGAAAAAGTCATTAGAGGGCCATGTGTAATGACTGCCCTGCATTTTATATGGGTAAAACTATGAATAAACTGGATTTCAGGTCATCTTTCTGACATCAGACATAAATGCAAGAGGAATGGCTTATCCACTTACTACAATACCCCAGACATTCTGTTTTTTAATTTATCATTCTGGACTGTGTGGAGATGGATGAGCTTGATGGGGATGTCAATGGTGTGTTGGAGAAAAAAGAATTATGCTGGCAGTTGAAATTAAATGTATTCAGAAAACCAGGACTTAACTACTATTGCTCTATTAAGAATGTATTGAATTTAGCTGCCACATAATCTGTAAACCTTTTTAGGGAATTTTTGAGGAATATTTTTATGTACTAAAATATGCTAAATAATAATACAAATGATGTGTAGAATGTATATAAATATATATATGTTGTATTACTTTAACCTCAATTCTACTTTGATTAGATTTATTGCATCACACCAGAGATTTAAACGGTAAATTCAAAATACACATTTTTTCATGCTACTATTATTACCATGTAGTATTGGTATAATTCCCCCATTTACTGGTGGATCCTCATGCACATATCTGTACACTTTTATAAATTGCTAGTTAACTTCATCCACTATTTTCTGTATTTTTTGTGTGTTTTTTCTACTAGTTTTCATTGTATAAACATGTTTTTTTGGTTTGGAAACACGAAAACTGTCACAACTGTTTTTTTTTTCCAAAGCACTGACATTTTTTTCTGAACTGTTAACTTAGTTTTTATGTACACCAATACACATGGATGGATATTTACTAGATATTATTAGACAGATATATTTTTATATTTCTAGTGTTTTGGTTTGATTGTGTTTATGGTTAGACAGCTAATTTTTCGTCTTGATTTTAGTTCTTGTCACAGACCTGATGAAGGCTTTATTGCATTAGTTAGCCGAAAGTGATTTTAGTTAAAAGTCTTTAATGTATATCTTTTATGTATATGTTATGCTTTTCTTAATACCTGACCTTGGAATGTGGGTTGCAAATAGGTAGTGTTTTAATTTGATCTAATCAGTAGTACTGAGTGGGGGTGGGTACTTGCTGTTCTAAAATGCACTTTTACAGCCCTGTTTATATTGTTTGCTATGAATAGGCCTGTTTAAAATTAAACAATATATATATTTTCCACACCTAATTCTAAGTATATAAAAGCTGATATGAAATGCAGGACATGGTGAGGAGGTTTTGTCACAGGGGATTTAAGCAATCTGATATACAGAATGTCTATGATTCAATAAAGTAAGTTGGTAGGGCTCAATTATTGCAATGCCAGCCAAGAAAATATTTGATTGGAGCCCCTAGGCTTATCGCAAAGTTTGGTTGTAATACTAGATTTTTTATGGAACTGGTTCAAAAATACTGATACATTCTATTGATGGAGGATTGTTTAAAAAACATTACCTGGCAGATGTCTTTTTTTCTTTTAGAAGGGGAAAGACTTTGGGTGAATGGCTTAATCACTATAAGAAAGGTGATTTAGCTAAACAATATTTGGGACAGTTGACTTTAAGGGGTGCAGTAGTGAAAGGTTGCCATCCCTGTGGTCATTGCAGTTTTTCTAAATATGTTCCTAAAACTGTATGCTTTTCACCTTTTAACACATCAAAGGTGTATCAAATTAATATTTTGGGGAATTGTGATACAGATTGGGTCATATATCTGGCACATGCAGTTGTTCAGCATTTTATGTTGGACAAGCTTCACGTTTATTGAAACTCAGGATTTCTGAACATCTTACTGATAGGGTTGGGAGGGTGGCCTAATGGTTAAGGTGTTTGCCTTGCAAGTACAAGGTGCAGGGTTTAAGTCTCACAAGGGATAATTGGCTAGGCTTAAAATGGCTCGCAAGGGCAGTTAGCTTAGCACTAATCTATGAACCTATTAGTTGTGCCAGAGGATCCCAATGCTTTATATAAACATACCTTACAGCACAAAACTGCAATGTTTCATTTTGTTATTATTGATAAGATTGTGTTAAACAGGGATAACAAAGGAGGCTGGTACACCATGTTAAATAATAAAGATAAAGGTTGGATTATTAGGTGGGAGCCTTGTTCCCTCCTGAACTTAATGATAATTTGTAAGAGACAAATCATTTGTAAGAGGTGTTTATTTGGGTCTATATTATAACACTGAAGAGGAGTTTAAGCGAATGCCTCTTCATTGATACGTAAAGGCTGATCACACTAAAGCACGAACATTCATTTGCTCACACACACACACACACACACACACACACACACACACACACACTTACAAAAATAACTGTGTGGAGGGATTCGCCTCCCACACCCCCCAATGTGGGGGGCTCTGCCCCCACATCCCTCTAACTAAATATACCATCTCCGAAATCGCACTACAGTGGAGAAAAGGGCAACACTGTGTAATTGGCCAACTACACCTTTGCCCTATAAAGTATTCATCGAATTGCTTAATGCATTTTGATGAATACGTGTCCCTCATTTGGTGTTCGATATTACATTTCGACATTGTAATATAGACCCGTTTAAGTCCTGTAACATTGTTGGTATTGAAATACTGATGAAGGCTAATTGAGCCAAAACCGGTATGCTGTTATGGCAGAATAAAGCTATGTTCACTTTGTAAGGAATTGTGCTATTTATTCTTTATTCACCATAGTGTGAGAAGTGCTGGCTCATGTGTTGGTGTATATTAACTGGTTATATGACATCCCAATGAGACTGCTGCATAAGTGGAACTTAGCATTACTTTAAATTATTTGGAAAATACTGAATATGTACCTGCTTCTAACTTTTAACTTTTCAGTTTTTTAAACAACATTGACTCAAAAGTGTCCTACTGCAGCACCAGCTTCAGTAAGTAACCTTTTGCCAATATTTTTGAATAGAAGTGTGAAAATTGTCCAATCAGGGAGTATCTGCTGTAAGGTGGGTCAGCTAGAAAACAAGATACAGCTATATAACACAGATGTACTGATGTTATATTTTATCATTTTATTATGTTTAACCAGGAAAATGAACTTTCCTGGGAATGAATTGGGTCTGTGACATATAAAACAATTATATATAACATAGAAATGACACAGCAAAAGAACAGTTAATAGTTAAATTACTAGTTATATAACACCATTTATAAGTAATACATCAAACATAAAGTAATGTAGCAGTGACAAATTCAATAAATGATGGATTGAATTTTAAAAATGGGATTGCAGTCCATGGTCTGCCCATCTCACCTTAGTTAAATGGTCATTGCCCTACTTTCAGAAATGAAATCTCAAAAAGGCAAGAAGTATGTATTCATTTTTTTTTGAATGAACATACATTTGTCACATAATGGTAAAGGTTTTTAAGGCCTCCTGCCTTAGGACTAGGTAGAAAACATCTCTTTAGACATCCAAAAAAAGATTATGCTAAGACAGCAAAGATATGATGCAGAAAAAAAAGAATCCATAGCCAAACCCATTCTTGGATTCCACACATCAGGATATAATTACTGCCCCACCAAGTTCCATTTTTACTTCTGTGGCTAGTGCAAACACCCCATGACCTGCAGATCATAACTATCCACTGCTGGCAAACCTAATATAAAATCCCAGGTTTTCTTTAAAAGCAGTAGGTTAAGCCAAGTTAAAAGGTGTTCTTAATATTCATCTATTTAGCATGGTAAATATAAACACTTTGCTTTCTTTATTGGTTCTTGTTCATATAAAGGTCTTGTGAACGAATTGCTTTAAGTGGTGACTTGGAGGCAATAATGAATCTGTATATATGTTTGCAGTTGTGTTGCATTGTTGTACTCCAGGAGTTGTGACTTAAGACTGAGATATGTGCATTTCCTTATCACAATCTACTTTCCTAATAGCCTAGAATTACAAACAAAAGTCTGAAAATACAGAACAATAAAAGTTGAACATCTCTGTTGTCTCTTAAAGACCCTGGAGAAAAGGGAATATTCTGAGAAATGACAGTCTCAGATTTGATATATGTAAGTCTACATCTTTGGTCAGTCTGGGATTCATGCTAATGAATCATGACATATCAAATGGTTATCATGATATTTTTAGTTAATCAGCAATTTTTTTTCATAAAAATATTTAAAATGTTATAATTTAAATTCAAATTAATTGGAAACATATTAGTTGTTGCTGGGCGGTTGATCGGCCATTAATGGAGACTGTGAATGTCTTGTAATAGTGGTGAGATTCAGGGCAAAGTGAGTTATGTTTTATCACTTTCTCCTTTATATATATTTGTGTGTGTGTGCGTGTGTGTGAATGGTTCAGGGATGTAGGGTCTTGCCCCATGTCTTGGGTTAAGGGGAGACTTATTTTTGTGACCTTGGGAGTTTCACTGTTTTGTGAGTGACCTCCCAAATTTGTAGAATAATCATGTCAATTAAATGAAATATGATTATTCGCAGTAAGCCTAAAATTCATTTTTGCATTTGAGTAATCTGCAAGTCACTACCTATGCTGGAATTTAAACTAAACTTGTTAAGACAAATAACTATTTTATTTTATTAAGATTTAATGAAGGCTGTATATGTATGTGTGTGACTGCATTGTGTATGTATCTCTCTCTCTCTCTATGTGTATATATATATATATATATATATATATATACATATATATATATATATATATATATATATATATATATATATATATATATGTGTGTGTGTGTGTGTGTAATTAAAACCCACACATTTTTTTTCTTCTTTTTTCATTCACATCATTTCTTTTCTTAAAATTATGAATGTACTTAGTTCCTAGAAGTTATAAGGGGAACATTTGCATTGTAATAATTACAGGCGATGTAGATTTCTATCATAAAAGTCACCCTTTTTTGTAATGAAGGAAAGATGAGTTATGCAGCTCCCTATGTACTTCATTTGTAACCTGAACAATGTTCTGTATGTTGTGGGTACTCCAGTTCTATGCTGGATGCACTACAAGAAAATTAAATGGCCACATATATGAGAATACATATTCAATCAAAAAAAGGCTGCTAGTAATTTTTTTAATGTACCAGTTTTAAACTCATTTTTTTTTAAGTGACAGATGTCACAAGCCTGACAGTAGAGGAAGAGACTGGGAGTCTTTGCTAGATTACAAAGAATATACATGGCAGATTGTTTACATGCTACAACAGCCACATCAGACGTACTTGCAACAGAAGGTTAGCCTGGGCTCTCGTCTTAAGATCACAGAAAATATGGAAGCAGTTCTTGCAGATGCATTCTCAGCATACCTCTAAGTACACCTTTGTTAGACATTAATGTCTACTGCACTGTCCTGAACAATGTCACTTCATTTCTCACAGCCAGACGGAGCTTATTACTCATCAACCAGTATTTGTAGTTAGTTTGCAAAGTATGGAAGATGAGCATAAGCTGTCATATATACTTATTTATTTTACATTTGTTGACTGGAAATATTCGACTGGATGCATGTTCATTTTCAGTGGAGGCCCGGGGAGAAAAGCTCCACAGTAAAATTCATACAAACATTACAGAGAGAGTAACTCCACAGTAACATTCAGACAAGAATTGCAGTGAATACAGAGGTGTTAAATTCATAGGAAGTAACAGTCTTTAACATAGAAGTAACATAATATACTTGTTTTGGTTCAAGTTAACATATCCAGAATAAGGGTGACATAGGTCAGGTTAAGACAAGTGAGATTTGAGTTTGAGAGCATTGTTTGGAGTACATACAGGTAAGGTAAGTGGCTGTCTTAGTTGGAGATGAGGCAGTAGTAGTGGGCAGGGGAAGGATGGGGGGGTTTAGCCAGGTGGGGAACATGTGCAGATCCATGAGTGCTTTAGGTGTTCCTTCAGGAGTCTTTTAAATGTGGCCTTTGAGACAGCTGAGGTAATAGAGGTGGGTAGGGAGTTCCAGATTTTGCCAATGTAGTTGTGGAAGCGGGAGTCCCCTGCTGCGTTATTGGTTTTTGTGATCTTAATTAACTTTTTAGTGCTAGAGCGTAATTGCCTGGTATTAGCTTGGGGAACTACCAGATTAAACAGAGATGGGTTTTGTCTGGGAATAATAGGAGATTATGGGCAAAGGATAGTTGATGATAGTTCAGGAGATTAGGGAATTCAAGCCAGTCAAGTTGCTTTAAGGCTAGGCAGCATTGGACACGATAGGGGGCACCTATTGCAAATTTTGCAATTTGATTATAGCAAGTGTTGAGTTTATTAATTTCGGTTTTGGGTAGGTTGGTGAGAATGGGTGAGGAATAGAATAGTGTAGAGAGAAGGCGAGTCTGAGCAATTGTTATCCTAGCAGGTTGTGTTAGGAAGGGTTTATTTTTAAATGGACTGCCCAGTTTTTTGTGGACATTTTTAATGGTTTGGTTAATATGATGATCAAATTTGAGGTTGTTATCGATGGTAATTCCTAGCAGTTTGGTGTGAGTGTCTGGGGAGATGATGGCACACCATCCCTGGTGACTATGTTAAAAGGAGTGTGTATGGTGGGAGATCTGTTAGGTGAAAAAAGTAATAATTTGGTTTGTTTTTTTTTTTGGTCTTCTGGTTCATAGACCTCCTTATTGCCAGTAAATGCCATAGTACACTTTTAGCTACTAAGGTTCATAGCACTACATTCAAATGTGGAAATCTGTGTGTATGTGTGTGTGTGTGGGGGGGGGGGGGTCTACATAAATGTTTCCAGGCATGCTGCTTATTTGAAGACTTGCACTGTATGGGATTTACAGACACCTTTATTAAACAGGTACTGGGCAGAGCTGTGATCCAAATGTAGAGCTAGGCATTTCAATGGTGGGAATTAATGCAGATTGCCAATGAAAGTAATAAATAATGTTTGTAAATGGGGAGTGTATATATGTTTATGTGTACTGGGAAAGTGTGAATGGGTCTGTAAATGTCTGCTCATGAATGCATGAAGGGCGATTGTAAATGAAATTGTGTGTGTGTGTATGTGTCTGTCTTTGGGGAGTAGTGTCATTCCCTGTTTGTGCATTTCTTGGTGCCCACACTACATAGTAGTGCATGGCAGACATGCCACAAACTAGCTCATTGTGATACTCACCGGAGCTATTCATAGTCATGCAAATTTCCAAGGTAAAGAGATGTCCTTTTGGGAATGTTGATGAGTGCGAATCACTAAATGGCTCAGCAGTGCAACTCAGCACATCACTGCTGAATGCTACCCCTGTATGCAATTTTTTCTTAGCATTTCACCATCTGAAATTCTGAAAATTTCATAACAAATAATGTCTTCTCTTGCTTCCACAAAAACAGCTGCTTCTGGTTGTTTCTCATGATCGGTGTGCTGAATTTATCTCTATTTAAATCAGAAAGAATCTTGGTTTGCCTATCATATTATAAATTGTCTGTTGACTGGATCTGCTTCAGTCTGTTTTGCACATTGACATCATTCTCAGATGTCAGCAATAAAGTAAATGTAGAAATCCATATTTCAATCTATGATCTATCAGTAATACCAGCCTCAGTAAGAAACTGAGATCCCTCATAAAATCCTCCAAAGCTAGTTACGAAAATAAAATTGCCAAAGATTCCAAAGACAACCACAAGGCATTCTATAACTATGTCAAGAATCTAAATGGCAATGCTCAGATCTGCTGTGAGCGAAGACAGAATGGCATTAAATATACTGATCCCAAGGATATTGCCAATATTCTGGCAGATCGATTCAGTGCCAACTTCACCCCCCCCTCTCACCCCCTAAATGGCCCATCTTAATACCGAAAGATCGCCAAATTCCGGTAATAACAGCCACATAGGTAAAAAATGCACTCTCCAAAGCTAAGAATACAGCATCCATGGGACCAAATGACATCCCAGGCTGTGTACTACATGAACTACAATATGAACTGGCACCAAGTGTCATGTTTAATCATAGCCTCACCTCAGGTTTCGTGCCCACTGAGTGGTGCAGAGCTACAGTTATCCCACTCCACAAGGAAGGATCCACCTTAGATCCCGGAAACTACCATCCCATCAGTCTGACAAGCCTTATCTGCAAGGCCATGGAGCGTATTATCATGGAACTTATAAACAAAGACATTGGCAACCTTCAAACACTGGACCCCACCCAGTTTGGGTTCATGAAGGGCCGATCTTGTCTCCTGAACCTGATTGACTTCTTCAAATCAGTCTCCAGAGCCATGGACAAGGGTAAGGTGGTCCACACAGCCTATCTAGACCTTGCCAAGGCCTTTGACACCCATCCCCCACTCTGGAATCATAGATAAACTTACTAAGCTGGGCATTAATCCATACATCACCCAATGGGTTGCTAACTGGCTTACTGATAGAACCCACACTGTAAAAGTAGCCGACTCCAAATCCAGCTCCAGACAAGTGACAAGTGGAGTACCTCAGGGTTCAGTCCCGGGACCGCTCTTGTTTGGCATCTACTTCTCTGAAGTACAGGCCAACACTAAGGGACTCTGGCTAACAAAGTTCGCAGATGACTGCAAACTGGGAGCCATTATTGAATCCCTAAATGATGTGGACACTCTACAAAAGGGCCTTACAGAAAGAGATGCTTGGTGCGAGGGCCATGGGCTCACGCTCAATGCCAAGAAATGTATAGTTATCCCCTTTGGGAAAAAACATGTATCCGTGAATTACCATATAGGTGGCAGTACACTAAACACCGAAAGTGTGATTAGAGACTTAGGGACACAGGTAGACAGTGGTCTCACCTTCGATAACCACATCGCCACAACAGTCAGGAAATCCTTCTATGTGGCACACCTTTTTTCTGGATGAAAAGCCCTTAATGACAAGGAGGTCATTGTCCCACTGTACTCATCCCTCATTAGACCCATTATAGAATACAATGCCCCGTTTGGTATGTACCTCTCAAGGCATCTGCAACAACTGGAAAGGCCGCAGAAATACCTCACTAAAAGACTCACAGGCCTAAAGCAGATGCCCTACGCTGACCACCTTAAAAAACTCCAGCTATACTCTTGTCACATATCGTCTACTCAGAGGCGATCTCTGCTTAACATAAGGCCATGTCAAACCCAGAGCTGTTGAACATGCTACACTTAAAGAAATCCAAATCCCTCAGAACACACACTCCAGGGATCTAAACCTTGTCATCACAATAAACAAAACATGCTGGAGGGATAGGTTCCTGACCCAGAGACTCCCCAGACTCCGGAATAGATTGCCCATGCATGTCAAGCAGAGTGCCTCTTTGGCCCTCTTCAAAAGGAACCTTGACGATTGGATGTGAGAAAGGAAATTCAACCCGGGGATCACATCAGTCACCCTGCTAGACAGGGGTCCAGGGAAGTAAATAGTGTGGGAAGAAATAGCCAGGGAATTGTTATGGCTAGGCTTGTATAGGCCCCTAGGGCTGATAGCCTAGTACCAACATCAAGTGTTTCAGTTCCTGATCTTTGCTTTCAGCTTGATCATGTGTATAAAATGAGGATCTGAGTGATACACTAGAGCTTTGATTTCTTAAAAAAAAGGAATTCTTGAATTCTATGCACGCATGTAACACAGCACTCTTTTACATATCATTTGGAATAACATTGACTAGCAGTATTACCTTCAGCAGTTTAGAACTTTGAATAATTGTCATAACATAGCAGATATTCTGTTGCTACTACAAAAATCTGTACCAGTCTTAGTCCATGGTTCTTTCTGGAAATATGTGAGATATAATGGCTTCTCTGTGATTATGTGATTATTAAAGTGAAATGAATTATACACAATGCAGTTATACAACATATTTTACCTGAATTCACACAAATGGCCAATATAACATACCACATACGTCTTCATTACAGTTGACTACACAAAATACTATTTACATTATTTCCAATATTTTTTTCTCAGATTGATTTAAAAATAGTAGTTATTTACTTTAAACAGCATAGCTGCTATAAGTTTATCTTTGAAAGAAAAGTCATACTGAATCTCTTTAAGAATTACATTTTTATCTTACTAATCCTCCACACAACTTTTTTATTGTTATCATTACTCGATTTTCCTCAGCACATCTCTTAACCTCTTATATTTTCTCTTCTGTCATGGGTAGTGCATTATATCCCAGTTTACTTCCACTACATCTCCTAGCAAATTTTTTTTTTGTTCTTCTAAGAATGAACAACTGTGCACTTCTGCTATGTACATCTATTATCCTAGTTTCCACTTCACTGTTATCATGTACATGTAGCAATATTCTTTACAACCCTGAAAGTGTGTTCTGCGATGATTTCTTCAAAGTACTGCCGGGTGGCTCATGGGCATGCTCAGCTTGAACTTCTTTTCCTTAAATATGTTATTGAAACATGTCACAGCTATACATTACTGGAAGCAGTTTCATTTCAGTCTGAACAGATTTTCTCTGACATTCAGTAAATATTTTGGTTTCTGTTCCTGAATCATTGCACAAGTTAACATTTTGAGTTGGCTAAGTACATAATGTAAATGGTTTAATCACATCAGAATACTTTACTGCAGGAGTAATTGCTAGTAATTGCTGCAGTAACTAAATGAGCATTTCAGAATCCCCTTCTTGCTTTTCTCACAACCTGGTTCTAATATTTTCATCAAGTGGATACTTTTTTCAGCCAGATACAGAACAGACTTCAAAAGATATTGAAGAATGCTCAGGAAATGGATAACAGCTTGTTTGTCTTACAGTGGCAGTGATTGTACAACAGCTGTAACTTTGTGATGATATGGTTCATAGGTTTATAGGTGTTTACTAGGCTAACAACCACTGGAGTATTTTTAAGTATAGCCATGCATCCCAAATCTTTGACAAGTTCTGGTAACCATGGTAAAGTGTAAGCAGGGACTTGGGAAATGAAACAGCTACGGGCTACCTGTGTCCATTAGAGACATATGTTTCAAGTCGTCCTCCATTAAAACATGACTCATATATATTAAGTTCTATAGCTCTGATCATACAATTGCTTTCTTTTAAGCAGTCGTTTGTTACATTCTTCTTTTTTGTGTCCACTTCAAAACTATATACTGTCATTCATGTTAATAATGCTGTTAAAGGAAAACTCCACCTTGGAACTCAAAAACATATATTTTTTATTTTGTCTATGTTTTCTGAGATATTCTAATGCATCAAAATCATTATAGGTGCTTCTTATAAAGTTTGTTATGTTGTTTCCACAAAATGGCTGACATGGACCTGCCATATTAATGTCATCATGTTTAGTGCATTCTTATCCTCCTCTGAGTGCATTTAAGTGCCCTTTATGTGAGTTACGCTAGACATAAGGAAGTGATCCTGTATTCTTATTCCATTGAAATATAATGGCAACAGTGTGAGACAGAGACATCTTACATACCTTCTGTAGCAGGAGTACTTGCATTTTTTCTTATAAATTCACTCAGAATTTGTTTTAAATTATTTCACAGCATTGATACAGCACCGGCCACAGAAAGTTGCTAAACTGAAGGCTTTTGTAAGGATTGTCATTTTATAGTTCTATTCTATGAGCACTGACAGTCTCTTACTAACATTCTTCCTGAGTTGTCAAAACTACTAACTCTAATCCAAGAATTGTTAGTCAACATTTAAAAGACTACTCCTTACCTATGTCTGCAGCAGTAGGACTTTTTTTATCCTGAATGTTAAAGAATTGTGCTAATGTGCTTGCTATTTCCTCTCAAAATAGTTTATAAGCACAGTACAAAAATGTACAACTTTCTGTTCTTGAATCAGTATTATAACATTTTTTAAACTGAGGCACAAATGGCTTCATACATTATATTTTGTAACTTTCTATGAAAGTGCTGAAGCTACAGAAAATACCACTTACAGGTATATGGTCAGCTATTAGAACTGCCATCTTTTTAGATGCCATAAGTGGGACGTTTTTACTGAGACTTGAGATTTTGCGGAACAAACCATGCCATCATCAAATGAAAAATAATTATTTTCATGTTACTACCAAAATAAAAACTCATGAGTAATATTGGTTGTGTATACTATTCTATAAAATATTACAATGACCTAAATGTATTATCACAGCTTTCTGTGACATTTAGAGTTTCTGTGGATTATACAGATCCAAAAGGAATGCAGGACAAAGTAAGTAAACATAGTATCTCTACTAGTCAGCAGTCCCCAACCAATCAAAATAATATTGTCACTGTTGAAGTGACATCCCAACCCCATGTGCAAAAATGGGAAAGATAGATCACAGGATTTTCAACCCATGCAGGTGTATCAGGAAAGCAGCATAGGAAACAAGACCTGTTACCAAGTGTTGGCTCAAGCGCTGATGAATTTAAGATGCTCATATCCAAGGAAGAAAAAACAATGGCACAAGGAAGGTAGATAGATGCAGAAAATAGCAGGTATTGTAATTGATTATTCATTTAAAATAGTGAATTTATCTGATTATAGTCTCAATAAAGCAGAAATTAGTTTATTAAGTAAAGGGTGTTTTTTTGTTCCAGCCTAGACGGCTGATTTCAATGAGATGCTACTTAGTTTGAGACAGCGTGTAAGAAAACTGAATATGAGATGCCTATTGGAGCATTTTCCAGACAATATTGCTTGTGTGCTTTAGGAAACCGAACCTTTTTAATCTACCATTAGGGGAAGAGTGTGAAGCCTTCCCTAAGATGACTGAAGAGATATAAGAAAACGTTTGAGATAGAAACATGAGTGTAGGTTTTATAACAAAACCACTGAAGAAAGAAAGGCTCTATGTGACTTTAAACGTAATGCTGGTCTGTTAATTAATAAAGGAAACAAAGGTAATGTGATTGTAAAAATAAGATGTATAAGCTTCTTGAAGACATTAAGATCTATGAGAAAACAAGCTGGGCAGATATCTCAAGACTGACTGATTCTTTTATAGAAAAATGGCTTAGTGAAGATTTAATAAGCAGTGATATTTATTTTATTGATATTTGTTAACTGGGTTAGTCCAACTGAGCCAGTAGCCCATTTTCAGTGGAGACCCAAGGAGAAAAGCTACAGTTACAAACAATTTAAGTTTATAAAAAGATTCACACTCAAGCAGTTTCAGTATATAAAAATTCACACACCAAGCTAGTAAGAACAGTAAATATAGCACGTCAAAAATATACAGTAAGAAGAATACACATAACAATATACAAGTAGCAACTGTACAAAAATATACATCAAAATATAAGCCTTCAGTTTTGTGAGGATGAGTTAACAAGGTAAATATCTAGTTGGTTACTAGTTGAAATAGGGAGAGACTATTATAAATATACATATGGTGGGAATATGATACAAAAGAGTGTGGTGAGGTTAAGTTGGGTCATGGCAGGGGCAAGTCTTGGTGTTAAGTAGGTGAAGTTTGAGTGTTCTTTTTTAAAGTGTAATGGATGGATAATAGAGCGTATGTGTATAGGAAGTCTGTTCCAAGCTTAGGCCATAGAGCATTTATAAAGAATTTTGCCCACATTTTTCTTTGGTTGGTAGATTTTCAAAAGTTGCTGGTTTGAGGTGCAGAGGGTCCATGATGGGGAATAGGTAGATACCAGAGTGCAGAGAGCTGGACAGGAAGATGGCTTGTATAGTATAGAGTGTATTATTTAAATTGCGATAGAAGGAGTTGTTGGGGGAGTTCAAGCCATTGAAGAGAGTTAAGTGCAAGGCAGTGGTGTGAGTTGTAAGGAGAGTTCATAATGAATCTAGCTATTTGGTGGTATGTTTGTTGAAGTTTGGTCAAGATTGTGGACTGAATGTTGGTTAAAACTGGGGCAGCATATAGAAAGGAGGGGAGAAGGAGTGCCTGTCCCAGCGAGAGTCTAGCACTGGAGGTTAGAACTTTTTTGTTGTGATAAAGCAAGCCTAGTTTCTGGTGAGTTTTTTTTATACATTGGAGTATGTGTAGGTTAAATTTAAGTTCTTCATCAATGATGACACCTAGAAGCTTAGTGTGGGGTTCAGGTTTTATGATAGTGTTATTGGACGATATGATGACACCTAGAAGCTTAGTGTGGGGTTCAGGTTTTATGATAGTGTTATTGGAAGATATAATAGCAAAGGTGGATTTATGATGAGAGAGAGAACATGGGAGAAAGAGCAAGAGTTTGGTCTTTTTAGGGGTAAGGATAAGTAGATTATCAGACAGCCACTTTTCAGTGGCTAGAAGGGTGTCTCGGGTTAGGGTATGGAGTTCTGAGATATTGCTAGAGGCGGAGATGAGAGTCAAGTTGTCTGTATATTGGACAAGGGAGGACTGTTTACAGGATGTGTATAGTTCATTAGTGAAAATGTTAAACAGGAGGGGACCCAAGATGGAACCTTGTGGAACCACTGATGGGACTGGAATGTATGGAGAGCAGGATGAGAGCCACCTGACCGACTGCTGTCTACAAGAGAGGTAGCTGAAGAACCAGGCTAGGGAGGTAGTAGATAGGTTGAGATTAGCAAGTTTAGATAACAGTATGGAGTGGGAGATAGTGTTGCAAAACTGTCAAGAAAGAGACAGTATATGAGTTGGTTGTTATCATGGGGTGCAGCAATAGTTTGAGTAAATCATAGGAGGGCTGTAGCTGTGCTATGGTTGGGCTGGAAACCATGCTGAGTGGAAGTGAGAAGGTTATTTTTGAGGAGATAGTTGAGAAGCTGTGAGTGAATGCATTTTTCGAGTATTTTAGAGAGAGGGGATAGGATAGGAATGGGCTTATTGTTAGATGGGTCAGTTGAGTCACATCCTTTATGCAGGGGAATGGTGAAAAAGGATTTCCAAGTGAAAGGAACTGTAGCTTCTGAATTGATCTATTGATAAGAATGGATACAGGATAGGCTATAGATTCAGCAGCTAATTTGAGGAAGGTAGAAGGGAGATTATCTGTGGAGGGGGAGCAGGGTTTAAGCTTCATTAGAAGTGTTTTGATGTAGGAAGTGGGAACAGGTTGAAAGGAGAAAGGGTTTTTGTTGAGTGGGTTGGGAGGGTTTAGGGAGAGTAGTTGTGTTAGAGTTGGAGGGTGAGAGTTTTTGGATCGTGTCAATGAAGTGTTTATTGAAGAGGGAAGAGGTTTCCAGAGGAGATTTATTTGGGAAAAGGGAGTGGTTGTAAGGGCAACCTGGAGAAAGAATTTTGTTTATGGCAGACCAGAACTTTCATGGGTTGGATTTGCTATTTAGTTGGGCAGAGTTATAGTAGGAGTTTTTGTTCTTATTGATTTGTTTCTTGACAAGATTCTGTAGTTCTCTGCATTTATGCAGCAGGGGTAGTTCTTTTGCTTTAGCCCAGGCTTTCCAAGCACTATCTCTTTTGTCATAAGGGATCTAGTGTCTTTAAAAAGCCACAGAGTGTAATTTGGTTTGATTATAATTCTCCTGGAGGGGGTAAGGGAGTTGAGGGTGTTCAAGAAGATGCTATTAAATTTACTCACTGCGTCATCAAGAGGGATCTGCCTAAGGATGGACCAGTCAATACTAGACAGTATGGAGTTGAATAGGGTGGTATTAAAGTTAGAGAGTTTATGACAGTCTCTGTAAAGGTATGATTTGGGTGGTTGGTAGAAGGTCTTAGAATAGAGATGGAGAGATGATCACTTAAGGAGTCTGTTAGGGTAGTTGAGCTATAGTACAGGTTGGGGGAGTTAGTGAGAATCCAGTCAATAGTAGAGCTGGAAGATGAGGATTTATGGAACCTGGTGGGAGATATTATCAGTTGATGGAAACCATGTAGGTTTATACTAAATTGTGGAGAGTCAGTTGTAAGTTTACACCAATCTATGTTGACATCTCCAAAGATGAGGGTTTCATAATGTATGTTGTGGGAAAACCAGGATATAATATTTTCTAGGGTGGGGATATTATTTCCAGGGGGAATATAGCAAATTTCTTATGTGGGTTAAGGTGGCAGTTTAGGATGATTAGTTCAGCTGGGTGGAAGTCAGGGATAGGGATGGAGACAGGTAAGAGATTTAGGCCATCAGAGAAGAGGATGGCTATACCACCCCCCCTTTTTGGGAACCTGTCAGAGTGGTAAATGTTATAGCCAGAAGGGGTATTTCATTATTAGTGATGTGTGGTTTGAGCAACGTTTCGGGTAAGGATAGAATGTGAGGGGAGGTATTTGCTATCTAGGAGTGTAGCTCAGTGATTTGGTTACTGAGGCTTTGAATATTTAGTGAGTAGATAGCTAGGTGTCTGTGTAAAGATGTGTATTGATTGGCAGGAAGAGAATGGTGTGAAGAGTGAGAGGAGGTGGTTGTGGAGGTGGAGGGAGTCTTGTGGGATATGTGGCTGTGGGGAGAGGAGAGGGGGCCTGGGTTGGGGTGGATGTCACTAGAGAAGAGTATATTATTAGCAAAAGAGGAGTAAATGGTATTACATGGTTGTAGAATTTAGATTTGGATTTGCAACTGAGTGGGTAACTCTGAAGTATAGTTAGTTTATGAAGACTCTTTGTGGTGAAGTTGAAGAGAGATGGGGAGATAATAAAGGAGCAAGTAGTGTACAAAGTTTCAGAGACGCATGAGGTAGGGGAGTACATATAAGTGTGGGAAAGGTGGCATTGATAAGAGGTTAGAACAGAGAGAAGTATAAGAAGTAGAGTGGTAAAGAAAAGGAGTTGTGTATTAGAGAGTGAAGGGAAGTTGTGGAATGGATGGAGTACTTGAAAGTAGGAAGTGATATATTTCAGAACGGCTTGTGTAAGGCTGGGAGTGGTTCTAGGTAGGAACAGGGTTATGTGTGGATGAATAGACAGGAAGGGGATGGAATGGAGAGTATAAAAGTAATTGAAATGGGATGGGTGGGAATGGGGGTAGGTAGGGGAGCAAAGTGAGCCCAAGCGCAGCGAGGGCGAACAGAGTGGGGCTACACCCATGGAGAAATTGCAGAAAACAATCAGTAATGTAGGTAAGTTTGGTAGAAGTGGGAGCAGGAGAGGCAGGGGGGTGTAGAGCAGTTTGGAGAGATAGTTTAAGTAAATCTGTAAGAGAGGAGGCAGTGGGATAGAGTACAGAAACAGGAGATGGGCAGAAGGATAGAGAAATGCAGGAGGGATAGTTCAGAGCAAGAGAGACCAGAGAATGAACAGAGGGGGCACAGCAGACAGAGGGCTTTAAGAGAACAAATAGTAGGGGAGTGGGGGAGCAGGGTAGATGGAGAAACAGGGAGTGACCTGGAGATGTGCAAGAAAATAGCCTACATATGAGTAACAGTTCAGGTATCAACTAGAACAGTTAGCAGGGCATACTTATACAGTCTCTAAAAATGGAGGGAGGCACCCACAAATGGATTTGACTGCAGGTGGTTCCAGGCAGGATTAGTCAGTGGGCTTTGTTGATGTGGAGTTATTGCTAACCTATAGTTAGGGAGAAGAGGACCCAAGTAAGTGAAACAAAGATCTGGACAAGTATTAGTGTATTTGGAGGGGGTATAGTATGTAATGGAGTGTAGGGTATGAGAAAGTGACTGCTGGTCTGAGCTACTAGTGATAGAGGTGTTGAGATATGATTAAAAGTATGGGATGGCCTCTGGGTGGTTAAGGTGCAGGGGAGAGAGTGCAGGCTGGAGTCTGAGGGTGGAAAAATAAGGAGTGGAAGTGTGCAGTGGAGTGACTGCAGGTGGGAGTCAGAGGGCAGAAAAACAAGGAATGGAGTTGTGCAGGGAGGTGTAGGTTCAACAGAGAAAATGGAGAAATACAGGGATAACAGTGAAATAGGTATTACAACAAATGAATGTACATGAGGCAAATTGCAAAGCAAAGACAAATAATATATGCAGTGGTAACATGTACAAGAAGACAATGGTCACTAGCAAAACAGTAGGCAACTAAAACATGAACATATACATTGCATATCGAACAAGCAGAAGTGTATATATAATTTACTTAATGAGAATGCAACTGATTTAGTAAACAGTCTACGACTTTCCACAATTCAAAAACCTTTCTGATAACTTCATGAGAATGCAACAGATATAGTCAACAGTTTAAACATTTCACAGCTTAAAAACATCTCTGATACATACTACCGGTATTTACACAGCATTGATCTGAGAGAAAGAGTCGTAGCCATAAGTTACGGTGCTTAGTTTTTGTGTATGGGTAAAATACATAGGATAATTCCAAAACAGCAGACTAGGAGCTGTGGAATTTATAAGGCATTGAAAGAAGCCGCTAGTGGAATGATAACAAACCTTTGTTATTTCTATGGTAGTACACCTCAGAGACAAAAGCTAATGCTGGGAAAGTAAGTTGCTGTCTGAGTCACAATGAGTACATACCAAAAGGAGCAGAAATACCCTATTCATAGGGAACAACAGCTGATAGAATGCTGAAATGCACATGTGACACAGCCCCTAATCTGGATTAAATTGCAACCAGGTAGTAGCTCAAGTGCACGGACAACATCATACAATTGCAGGCAGTAAGGTTGCCAGGTTATGCAAGCACTATACAAGTGAAATTAGGCAGAATAAAACTAAGGCAAATACAGCTGCTGAGTTTTCTGAGCCCAGGACTATACAATTGAAATTAGGCAGATTAAAAGAAAATGCAAATACAGCTGCTGAGTTTCCTGAGCCCATGCACATAGACAACACTTCGGCTTTGACAACAACAGTGTAAATACAAGGAAATCTGCTGAAAAACAAGTAAAATGCTCACCTGAGTTCACCACAGCATTCTACGGGACCGCTTGGTGATTGAGGGAATAGAGGAAAGATGATGCAGGAGAAGTGCGGGTAAGGTTTAAAAGGTGCAAAAGATTATGGGTAGCTTACAACAGCACCATAATGAGGAAGGGAGAAATGGGGGGATGAAAAAGAGGTGAAAAACAGACTAGAATAGCAGTAGCAGCAAGACGGAAAGACACAGGGGGGAGTTGGGATGAGAGGGGAAAGAAATGCAGTTCAAGTAGTTGCCGAATATTTTTCCATTCATACACCTAAAATGAGACAAGTTTTCAGCTTGCATAAGATTAATAAAAACTATCCTCCACTTAGGCTGATTGTTATAAGCCAAGGACGGAAAACTGAATCAATGGCAATTTTTATAGAAATGTTTCTGCAAAAAGCTGCAAGAAGAAGAAGAAGTGCTTATATAAAAGATTCCTTTGATTTCATGAAAAATGTTTCTATTTCACTCATTGATTCTGATTTATGAGCGATGGCTGATGTTGCTTCCTTATTTTTGATAATACCAAATTAAGAGGGTATGGACTTGGTGTTTAATGAGCTTTCTTCTACTGGGGTTTTCTCTGACAAACAATGCATTTCATTCAGATAAATTCTAGATGTAATTCTGTCTTATAACCATTTTGAATCTGACAATATTTTTTCAAAATATTCAGTGGAGCTACAATGGGTGCTGCTATGCAATTTTTTTAATGAATGGCTGGGAGAAATAATTTGTTTTCTAAACTGGTTTTGTGAAACATATTTTGTTATACAAAGGTTTTATTGACAATTTGTTTATACTGTGGAAAGGAAATGAAAATCATTTATTGAATTTCATTAATTATCTTAATCATGTTAATAGTTATTTACATTTTACTTTTAAATATGACAATGCTTCAGACGATTTTCTTGACTTAATGGTATATACAAAAGACAGAGTCCTGTTAACCAAATGTATAAAAATGAGATATAGAGCAGTGTATATCTGAATTATAGTAGTATGCACTCCATGGATTTAAAACAAAACATTGTTAAAGGTCAGTTTATAAGAATAAGTAGACTAACTGATAAGGAACATTTTTTGAGGAAGAAAGCATGGCTTTGATCAACAGGTTTTAAAATATGGATATCCAAGGGAACTGGCTGCATGTATGTCCTTTGCCATCAGGAATAATCAATGTATATGATATAAACCACATAGAAAATCAATTCAGTTGAGACACAGAGCCTAATTGTAAATAAAAAGGGCAATAGTATTGCTTTTTTTACTGAATAATTCTATTAATGAAATCAATATTAAAAATATCTTTAGTTGAAACTGGTGATTTTTAATTAATTTCCTTGAGGCAAGTAATAAAATTGGGAATAACACTATAGTTATGAAGGAAAGAGGATGCAACTTGAAAGTCATTTTTCAACGAAAACTAGGGAATTTGACAGTAACCCTTTGAACACAAAAGGGACAGATTCCAAAAGAGTTGCTGCCAGTGTTCAGTCTGCGCTAATTCTGAAAGTCTTGCTGTCAGTGTAAGTGACTTACTTCAGTGTTCCTATACAGAACAAAAGCACTTACTGTATGTGGTGTAAATATTTTTATATTAAATTGTTTATGTTCACAATTATATTATTTTTATGATATTTACAATTAGAGAAAAGTCAGAAAATATTTTTCTTGTAAAATATAAAGATGTGCCATTTTTCATGCCCACTCCAGAACAGAACTTCCCAAATTATGACTGCTGTTCAGAAAAAGTGACAGGTAGTAACCCTGTCAGTTAGGAGCACTGATACTGTTTTTCATCTTCTATGCAATAAAGACAGCAGTTAAAACTGTTTCACAGCACTCTCTTTATTTTTTTAACAGCTGCTGACAACAGCAGGACTTCTTGCCTATTTAAGACTGTGGGCAGTACCTAACAAGGACAACAACTTTCACTGTGTCTGTGGTATGTTATTCAGGCACAGACAAATTCCTTTGCCAAAGTATGTGCAAAGTTAAGGCTAAAAGAGTGGGTGGGCTTTCTCTTTCTTTGATTCCAAGGCAAGGAAATGAACAATTTAAGGCATACTTCTGGAACCTAAATAATACTGGAATAATATTGCAGGAAGAAAAGAAACTCAAGGGTTAAGTTAAACTGTAGGAGAGGGTGGACCTTTATTTTATGCTGTTCAGTCTACTACAGCTTTCTGAAACACTCAAGGTGCTGATTAGATGCCAGACTGAAGTCTCAGGCCTCAGTTTCTTCCTATAAGTGTAATCAGTGAACAGAGTTTGGAGCTTTCTTTATTATTTTATGCTGCCAAAATACTCGAATATGAACCTGTATGTCAGTAGTAATTTATTCTATAGTATACATTAGATAATGCCCCTTTTTATAGCTTTATTCACCTCATGTGGTTCTATGCATATATAAATCTTGTAAGGTTTAACCACAGAACCAATACTATTCTCCCAATCACTAGACTTACTCTGCCTAATCACACTCATGATCTACATTTCTGGGAAAGCTCTTTTCAGTTTTACCTCTCAGTGGTACTAGAATTTTCCTTGCTGCATCAATGACTGATAGGATCAGTCTGAATGTGAAGCACTCTTGGCAGCTATCTTATATCAGTCTAATCTCCATAACTCTGAAACAAACCATCTGTGTACACATTTACAACATGAAGTCTCTTCATGCTAAATTTCTAGTACGTCAAATGACTCACTATTGAAGTTGCTTGTATTACAAGTATTTGAGACTGAATCTTAGATTTCTTATATTTATAAGTAAGCCATGCCTAACCCAGTGGTGACACCCGATGGCATGAAAAGTAAACAGGTTACACATGGAATATTTCAGTGTATTGTTAGCTTATAGTCTTTGAACATCAATGTTTTAAAGGTTTGGGAACACATGGTATACACTTCCTCAGTGGCATGTATAGATACCACATTCTGAGTTTTAGTTTATAGATCTGACTAATATTGCTGTTTCAACAAATTTTCATTTTTTACATTCTTGCACCCTATGCACTATTTATATATGTATGTTGCCCACAAACAAATAATTATCGTGTTTCTTTTCCAAGACCTGCATTATTCTCAGCTGGAAGTTTAACAAAATTGTCATCCTACCACATCTCTTACATTACTGACCTTGCATTAGACAGTTCCTTTTTTCATGCTTATAGTCCCACCTCATGTAAAACTTTTGAGAGACATGCTTTCCATACTTCTCAATACTTATTTTTGTCAGAATTCTTGCATCTCCTTTCTTTCCTTCCTTTCACATGCATTTTTACACCATTCTGTTTTTTTTTTCTGTTAACTTTTAGTTGAGTAAAAATAGTTTCACTAGTTCTGTATACATCTTTTGCTTTTTTAACCTTAAGTCTGCTTCTTATTGCCATTTGCCTTCCATGTTTTATGCCACACACAATTCTGTGGGGTTGCTGCCTGTTATTTTATTTTCTTTGGATGTTTTGGAAATCAGAACAATTGTCCTGTAGTCCAGAGATCAGTGTACAAACTCTAGTTTTCTCAACAGAACAAACAGAAAGCTGAGGTTTGGAAAAATATCACTTTGGACTTTTTTTTATAAAGCATCACTTTTATGTGATGCAATCAGTTCTCAAAAAGACAAGACATTCTGCCTTCTACTGACATACTGATTTATGTCATAAACTGGGCATGGAGTAGGTAAGGAAAGAGATGAAGAAAGGCAGTGTGATCATTTCCCCATGGTATACAAAAGCACTCCACACTATATACTCTCAAGCTTCTTACCTTTTCCACTCATAGTAAATAACAAAATGCAAGATCTAAATCCATAATTTGTAGTTTTCAGGCAGAAAGCCTCATAAAGAGAGATAGAAAGAGATTTCCCAGAGGCTTTAACCACCCCTATGTCTTATAATGAAATTTCTGACATGACACATGTGAGTTCTTAAACCCGGGGTTTAAGAGATAGAAATGGTGTGATATGCTTCTTGTTGGCTTTGCAGACTTCACTTTTCAAATTGTGTGGCAGTGTAGAAAATATACAACATGATTACTTATATCTATTATTCTATCATTTAAAAAGCATTAAATATTAAAATAATGGTATTGGTACCATATATTACATCTGTAATGCACATGACACATGGATAGAGTCAATCATCTATTTAACATGATTATTTACATCTATTATTCTATAATTTAAAAAACATTAAATATTAAAAGAATGGTACCGCATATTACATCTCTAATGCACCTGAAACATGAGATAGAGTCAAGCATCTATTTAACATGATTACTGACATCTATTATTCTATAATTTACAAAGCATTAAATATTAAAAGAATGGTACCATATGTTACATCTCTAATGTACCTGACACATGGATAGAGTCAAGCATCTATCTGAATGTCCAGCTGCTAAAACCATCTGTGTCTTTGTTCATGCAACTAAATCCAGTTAAAATGGAAAATGAGTACAATCAAAATTATGCACTTTTCATGCACACTGGAGGCACTTGGGAGATTTGGTTCACATGTTTTGGGACTGATCTTTTTTGAATAACTTCAAAAGGGTATTTCAGGAATCCATTTCATCATCTGACCTAACAAAGTGTGTTCACTAGGGTTAACTTCCTTCCGGGTGGCGTCTTTGTCCTTCCATTTGGATCACCCCAGAAGAAACTGTTAAATTTGCATTTTATTGTACCTAAAAATGTATTACTAAAAGATGAAAATCTTCTCTCCTGCCCTTGTTTACAGATCTAACTGCACTGATGAATCATCTTTCCATTATTGAATTGCCATCACAAAACCCTTCTCTAAGGAAGAAGGCTGATGATAAATGATCTTTATGGAAGAATTTCATTACTGACCCTTATGATGCTTTTATGAACTTGTGAATTTATATTAACTTTTGGCCTCTCTAAAGATTATTCTTTTTTCTTTGTTCTTGTTGTGTAACATGTGTGGATGCTGTTTGTGTTATACTTCTCTTAACTTTGTTTGGTAATAACATTTCTGTAATTAAATATATATATATATATATATATATATATATATATATATATATGTACTTCCCAGTTTTTATTCCACAAGTAAAATCTCTTAAACAATTTACCATCCATAAATGTGATGAATGGATAAAAGATCCAGCTGTCTAATAACAGATTATAGTAAACTGTTGTCCATTTTTATCAGAGCTCTACCACCTTAAGGAATAATAACTGCGGAAAGGGTGGGTGTGTATGACTGCTGCCTGTCATAACTATGTTTGGGGTGTAGATTATTGTAATTTCTACTAACTCCTTGTTTACAATTTTCTTTATCCCAATTGCTAGATTAACTCTCATCTATACTATCCCCACCTTGTTTTATTGTTAACCTGTAGCTGCGCAGTAGCAGTTTTATGTCTTTTTGTTTCTTCCTGTTATTTTTTTTAGTTATGTTTATTGTAAAACTTAATAAAACATATTAAGTAAAAAATGTGGATCTGTCGAGAAGACTAGCATCCACCTTTGTATTACTGCAAACCATTTATGGATTCCTGCAGCAATCATCCCTATCATGCAGATGTAAGCATATAAACACTATAAATAGCATTACCCCAGAGAAGACTATTTATACACATTGTCTTGATTTCATATAGCAGAGGATAAAGAGCAGTGTTTTACTAAACCATCATACATTATAAGCCTGAATGCTATTCTAGCTCTCACTATCTGAAACCAGACTTCAGTGCAAGAAAACAGTATTCAACACTAAATGCCAAAGCATACAGTAACAATAATTTAAAATGCACTTTTACACAGTTCCAATTTTTATGTTACTTCCTTTACTTGAGTCAATGTAATTTCACTAGTTCTGCCTGTTTTGTTTAACCTTGAATCTGCTTCTTGTAATCATTTGCCTTTCATGTGATTATCTTGTATACCACATGCAATTTTGTGGAGTTGGCACCTGTGTTTTTTTTACACTGGACTATTTGGAAATGAGAAGAAATGTTGAGCAATTGAGAAATCACTTTATAAACTTCATTTTTCTGTCAGTGCAACTAAAATGTTGGAGTTTGCAATAATGCCACCTTGGACTTAAGCATCACTTTAATATGATATAATTAAGTCTGAGAAAACCTACAAAAAGAAACAAAATGACAGGATATTCCACCTTCTGCTGATGTGCTCATTTATGCTACAAATTGGGAATAGAGATGGTTGGAGTAGGTCAGCAATGTGGTAGGGCAAGGCAGGGCTATGGGGTGGAGTAACTGTTGTAGCCAAACCCCACAGTTCTGTTTTGTTACAAAGAATCATATAATTTAACATCATAGCACTTAATGCATTTCTTTAATTCATTAACACACACTTCAGTCATTTTCATGGAATCTTGTGATCTCATAAGGAAGAAATTGAAAATAATTGGCAGATGTTTTGTCAGCTCATGTTAATTCTGAGACTATCTTATTGTAGTTAGGTTACTTTTCTCTCTTCCTTTCAAAGCACAAAAGTATAATTTAGTGTGTTCATTTTTCCCATAGAATGCAAAAACACTGCACACTATATCCTTTGTTCTTGTGCACTCACAGTCAGGAACAAACTTAACTTCTAGAGCCAGAAAGAGTCAAAGAGTAAGAGAGAAAAAGAGGGAGGGAGAGAGAGAGCTCCTAAAGGCTTTATCTGCACCATGTCTCAAAATTAATGATTACTTCTGACATGACACGAGGACTCTTAATTCTAAGAATGAAGAGATGGAAATGATGTAATGTGCTACCTGCCAGCACCATATACTTTACTATTTAGACTGTACAATAGTGGAAGTCAGAAGACTATAAAACATGATTATGTACATCTTGATACTCTAAATTTTAAAAGGTACTAAACATTTAAAGAAATAGTACTATATATTACACCTCTAATGGGGATCCCTTTCAGAAGATCGAGTTTTCAGAAACTTGAAATTCATATGGTCAAGACCATATGACCGAGTTTTTGAAAACTTGAACATCCAAAAACTCCCCAGAAAAATCTAACTTTTTGTATGTTTTTGCAGAGGGGCAAGCCCCCTGCACACCCACACCCCCTGCAAATTAAATATACCAACTCCAAGATTTCACTAGGGTAAATTGACCATATGAATTTCGAGTTTCTGAAAACTCAATCATCTTATAAGAATCCCTAATGGCCATGACACAGGGATACAGCCATGCACCCATTGGGATGCCAATGTCCAGTTGTTAAGATGATATGATTGAGTCTTTGGTCATGCAACAAAGTCAAGTTAATGTGGTAAATTATATTTTTCTGGGTGCTATCTGAATTAATCATGAAAACATAATTAACTGAAATTTCTGTCTCTTAGGATTCTTCCCTCCATAGGCTATTGAAGACATTAACACAATCCAAATTACACACTTACCAGTTTTGTTTTACTAAAATCATTTAAACAATATATCATCCATAAGTCTAATGAATTGATACACGAAATGAGAACCATCTGTCAAAGAACATATTATAATAAACTGCTGTCTATCTTTATAAGAGTCTCAGAACCTAGGGGATAGAATGTAGGAGAGGAGTGGAGCTGTGTGAATGCTGCCTGGCATGTCTGTCTGCCATAGCACTTCATACCTTTGTGGTACAGATCACTGTAACCTATAACCATTCCTTAAGCATAACTTTCAGCCTACAGACATTGAAAATAGGAACAAAGACCCTTGAAAAGTAGGAGAATCCAGCTAAAAATCAGGACATCTAACCTGCATAACATTTGAATACCACACAGCACATAACTCTTCCTAGTTCCACTAAGAATGTAGGATACTATTCAGAAACACATTTAAAAACAGAGTGACAAAAACGATAGAAAAATATAAGCACATTATCAAAGAGAAAGTGCAAAATCTGTAGATTTTGATGAGCTGTATTGCAGAATTCTACCATATGAGGTCATTTATTTTTGCATAAGAAAAAGGGGGATATATGATGCACAACTTCTTTCTTTAAATTATTGCTGCAGTTAGTATGTTGGTCCTGTAGTTTTGTTTGCTTTGTACTAGACAGCTTCCAAAAGTAACTTGTGATGAGGAGGATTCAGTAAATTGTGTGAAGGGGTAAAGCAAGCCTGAAAAATAGGGACATACATCCAAAAACAGAGACATCCTGTGCAAGGGTAAATCAAGCAAAAAAAAAAAAAAAATAGAAATATTCATCTAAAGCAGACACAGCACAGTTAAGAGGTCTGTCCTCAAGTCTTTGGTATATATGGAATATTAAGATTAAATGTCATATATACTATCTTTCCTTTGATATATTGTAACTCTGCTGCTGTACAATATCAGTTTTTGTGTCTGTTTTCTAATGTATGTTTATAGTAAAACTTAATAAAGCACATTAAGTTAAAACGGTCTGAATCTGGTCCGAAGACTAACAGCCACCTCAGCCTTTTTATCAACCACTTATGAATTCCTGCAGGAGTCATATATCTTCTTATACCTCACAACTTCTTAACACTGTACATCTGGACAAAGCCAACAATAATGGTGGTGGAGCAACAAAGGATTATCAGGAACAAATTTTAATTTTGGATTTTATAAACTTAGCTGCTATAATAAAATGTTTTGCATTAGCAAGCATTTTTGAAGGATATGAAGCCTGAAACTGAAATGTTTGTCTTGTTTTAGTAACTTCAATCCTCAATGATTTACCAAACAAAACATACATTTTATGAGGAACAGACAAAAATATGAGGCAGAAATCTGGAAATTATGCAGAAATCTGGACACATAGCTGTCAGCTTTCTATCCCTAAAATGTGAAACACTTCTCATAATGGAGAACGCTTACTAATATATACCTTCAGCTTCCTAGTGTATGAAATCTGGACACAGTGTAAAATAATGGGGGGGATAAAAGCCCAAAATTAGGGACTGATTTTTAAATATTGTTCTTATAAACTTAGAAAGTTGATAGGATAATAGGATTTCTGTTAGTATGCATTTTCTGAAGGATATAACATCTGAAACTCAAATGCATGCCATTATTTAGTGACTTCAATCCTCAGTGATTTGCCAGAAAATCACAATTTTTTAAGGAACAGCCCAAAAATATGAGGTAAAAATCTGGACATTTTGTGAAAATCTTGATAGTATTGAGGTGTGTAATAGCTTACAAAAACTTCAGCTAGGAAAGTCATGGGATTTATTTAGTTTATTACTGATTTATTGAGATTTGTTTACTGGGAAAGTCCAACTGGGCACAGGTGCCCTTTTTCATCAGGGGCACAGGGAGAAAAGCACCTGACTAATTTAATGCAGTCAGTATGTACAATAATATGTTTTATAATGCACTTTCAGTGAATACATAGCATAGTAGTCAGTATAATAAAATTTGTATTGATATTCACAAACACTGATATACAAGCATTGTATTGAGAATTTACAGATAGAAGAGAGTGTATAAGAAAGGTGGGATTAATTTAATAAATACATTAGAGTGAGGTACTGGAGGGGATAAGCAAGTTTAAGTGTTAATAGAAAAGTAGCAATTGAGTAATAATTTGGTTGTGCTAATTAGAAGTAAGTATTGTAGTTTAAATACTACAATGAAGTGAGTATTAGAAGGGGATAAGCAAGTTAAGTGATTTAGTCCTTTAAAGAGAGGTATAAGAAGATGATGAAGGATGTTAGGGGAAGCTATATCAAATGGTTAAAACTGATTAGTTTATACTTATAAAAAAAATTGATTTTTTGATGAATGAATGAATGAATGAATGAATGAATGAATTTATTATTTACTGACATTTGATTACTGGGAAAGTCTGACTGGGTAGAAGCCCACTTTCAGTGGAGGCCTAGGGAGAAAAGCTCCAAATTATTACAAAACATTTAAGAACAATAATTTTTGGATCTTAAAAAAATAAAACAAAAACATCTGCAGCTTAAATAATTATAACAAATTAGACATTAGGGCAGATTCAGTAAACCCTACACAGTCTGCTAAGACAGTGTGTGCATCATTGCATAACACGCACATGGTAGCACATTGTTTTGTATTCAGTAAGCGGCTTTACACAGTGTGTAGACTGCGCAACCACAGTAAGCACCATGGCATGCTAATTACAGCATAAACAGCTGAATTGTGTGCTAATCAACCAATCCAATATGAAGACACTATTCAACAAGCTATAAAACAACTATGTAGACTCAGTGTTGGTTTTCCCTGTGAATTCCAAAACCTATTAGAATACAGCCATGGAAGGAGTCTATGCAGAAAGAAAGTTAGGGACAGCTGTTGCTTTAATCCATGTGTATGTACAACAGGCTGAAGTCTATGCTGCTGCTGTTAATAGACCACAGCCAAGAAGGAGAAGAGTTTTCAGACCTTGGTTAACTTATCAGAATCTGCATGAGGTGGAAATTGTAGAGAGCTACAGTGTAGACAGGGACACACTACAGGAACTCACATATCTGGCACACCTCCCATCTGTATCAGATGTTCACTAGGGGTGATATCCTGCAGGGTCATTTACTGGGGAATGCAGGTCATACACTGGAATTGTGGGTGATGATGCCCATCAGAAATGCACACACACATATTCTGAAGAACACCATAATGAGGCACATGCTCAAACCAGAAATATCATAGAGCATGTGTTTGGGCTGCTGAAGTTCTGGTTGCTCTGACTAAATACATCTGGGGGAGCTCTGCAGTACAACCCACTTACATGTACTGAAATATTCACCATCTGTGCCATGCTTCACAACATCATCCTGAGAAAACAGCTTCAGCAGGATCAACAAGGGGAAGGGGCACACATCCCACCACCAATGTCAAAGTCAGTACAGTCACACGCAGGTGAGGAGTCAGAGGGGTAACCAGTAGCTGCTGTGGGTGTAAGCCAGATGTAAGCATGCTCAATATGCCCTCGCATTGGCTAAGAGGCAGCACATAGCACACTCACTCACCACCTAAGGGGCTAAAACCTTCATCCAATGCACATACATATAGTAACATTGATGCCAGGCAATGCTCACAACCTTTACCTCCCCATGTATTCGCTGTGTTCTGCTTGCATCAGACAGAGTCAGCCCTGAACTAAAACTGTTGCAACTTCTGGATTTACAAGGTAAGTGTTGAACCTGGAGTGTTAAAACAGATTTGTGTAATAATACAAGTGAATGCCATATCCTTGCATGTTGATATTTGGTAACGTAACTAAATAAAATGTGGGTGATTTGTACAGCTATGACTTTAACATGTGACAGCAGAGACTTATGTGAATACATGTCTCAAGTAATAGATTTCAGGCATCAAAGATTCACACATTCATACCTCTCAAAAGAACTGTTGATCAATAAATGTCTTCAGTTTGGCCTCATACTTTTGTACTGGAAAATCATTAAAGAGAAAATTAGAAAGTACTGAGACACATTTCAGTTTCAGACTTCATAACTCTCAGAAGATTCTTAAAAATACTGATGCAAAAAACTGTTATGATTATATCAACTGTCTAACTTTCTAAGACAAAATATGTCAAAAGTGCAATTAGTAAAACAAAATCACAGACACAGATATACTAAGCACTATGTCAGCTATGCACCCTGAGCATCAGACACAAAAGCTTATTTATCCCTGAATCCAAAAAATGGAAAACAAAGATATAGCACAGTTATCCTAACTTGCACAAGGTGCTCTGTGTGTGTGTGCGCGTGTGTGTGTGTGTGTGTGTGTGTGTGTGTGTGTGTGTGTGTGTGTGTGTGTGTGTGTGTGTGTGTATTTGGGGGGAGCAGGAAGGTTAAGTTGACACAAAAAAATAAGTGACTGCATGTAAATAAGAAAGAGAAACATGCAGACATTTGGATAAAGTAACAAATGGTCAGTGATACAGAATGAGCTTTAAGCCTCACAGCTGAACCATGTAACTGTTGTGTGTATGTCTGTATGGGCCCCCCAGGTGAAATGGGTGTGTGAGTGTCTGCAAGGACACAGCCAAGCTCTGTGTCTTGGTATGTTGGACAGGTGTGAGCTGTGCAAGGTAGAAGTGGCAGTTCATCATTGTCGTACCCGACCACAAAAACTGTGTCTGCCAGGAGTTGTATTGACATGTCTATGCCCATGGTCAGATGCACTGCTGCTACCTGAACGTGACTGATGTTTGCTGGACAAGCCCTCCTCATGATGACACCCAGCACCATGGGCCTATGGCCTGCCACATTCTGGGTGTGGGCATCTCAACCACTGATGGAGCACTGGAAGTAGACCCACTATGGGAGCGTGATCAGGCACAGCCATGTTGGAAAACATCAGATGATGTGGATGACCTACGCCCAAGTGGATGCTATTTCCCCCTCCCAGATGTTGCAGCACAGACACTGCCCATTCCAATATGTCATTCATCTGACCCAACGAATCGGCAACATGATGGAGGCAGTCACACATGTCAGCCTGTGCAAGATCTACAACTCTAAGCATTTCCCTGGAGAACCTATTGGAACATGCCTGTGCCTCCATGATGACCCTAAACATGCATCAAGTGGCATGGGAAGACACACCTGGATCAGATGGAGAACGGACAGCAGGCTTCCTCCAAGCATTCTTAACAACCCTCCTGAATGGCACCTAACCCACACTTTGGCTACAGCGAGAGTTAACAGGCACTGAAGCCGCAGTAACCATAACACCCTGATCGATTATCTCACCCTCCACCTGTCCGATATCTGTGGGCTCACTGGAATGGGTTGGTGTAGGCCTACTGGCTGTGTATGATGGAATTACAAGGGATGGCTGAATGTCAACCTCAGTGTCATATTCAACTTCTGCACCCTCAACGGTGCCTCTGTTTGCCCACCATCATCATCAGAGTCTGACAATACCCTGACATCAGGTGGTAGGAGTCACACACTTCCATTGTCAGGATCACCTGTGATAATAAGCAACAAACACAGGAAAGAAATCAATACCTGCATTACTATAGTCCAATATATGCTAACAAACTAACAGCAGTGCCACTATTACAGATAGTACAGAAATACACACAACAGTCTGACACCCACATCACAAAATAAATATTTCTTTGAACTGCTCATCAGTACTGACATAAAAAATGTTTGACTTACCATGTGCAGATGATTGTAGGCTCCCTATGGTGGATGGTATTGGAAGATGTTAAGGCAAAAGGTAAGGATACCAACATCACAATGACCAGCAACACATGGGGTTAAAACTTTGCCATTTATATGTCCATTAATGATACTTTTAACAAGAACTTGGATGACGCATCCACCCCAAGCCCATGTGTAATCAATAAGAATGTGTTGATAACTGTATCAATCTTACAACTATACCTAAAAAAATATTTAATGTTAAACAGGGCTTAAGTATTGCTGTCAATATTTTACTATACAAGACATATTTAACAATTGAGATAGGTAAGGTTACCTGGAAGCTCCTCCTGGGACATACTTGTCCTCCCTGAAACAGCAGCACCAACATCAATAACTTGCTGTTGTCGACTTTCCAGTTAGCTGCCTGAATCACTGACAGTGGACAAGAACTCTTCATATGGTGTCAGTGCTGGCTCTGTAGCAGGTCACCCCCAGTAGCCATCTGTTCATGGACCACAGCAGCTGCTGTACTCTGGGCAGATAAAATCATATAAGTGCCCCTATGGCACACCTGATCATATGTCTTGCTCTGGCCAGCTACTGTGTTCACATGAGCCACTATCTACTGCCAAATTTGCATTCTAGGAGACATATCCCCCATGTCCTCTCTGAAGCAGAAAGGCACCATGTTGCCAAAATGCATCAACAATGACTTCATTCTCAGGGTAATTGAAGGGGGGTTTGCAGGGACTGGGATGCCTGGTTGCCATAGTCCTACGTGACATAAAACACAACAGAAGGATAATACACATAAGTATCACATAAATAAAAGTCCTGCTTAGATATAACACACAAAAGGTTCACTATTACCCACTGGAGAAACATAAAACAGTCAAGATATTCAAATATAAAAAAAGGAATTATGTAGTTGTATCATATTACAATCACATGCAAAGCAAGGTTGTATCCAAACTAAGAAGATTAACAATAACAAATTTTGTTGGTGCCAACACAGAAATGGAACTTGACTCCCCCATCTTCAAAACAGGCAAATGACACATTTTGCTAACAATCTGTCAGTGAATTGCTAAAAGTGCTATCAAATAAACTGTCCCTGAAACATATGTACACATTTACCACAGAACATTCAATTTTATGCAATTGCCAGTCATGCCTGCCTGTAGCCAGCACTCCCCTAGAGGGCTAACACCACCGTGTCATTGACATTTACACTGCAGAGAAATAACATTAGAAGAGTATAAAGAGAAAAACAGTTGTAACATTAGCACTTGTGATGACAATTAATAATGCTGCGCATCTGAGAAAGTAAAATGCCCTGACAAACATGCCTGTGCCATCAGCACACTTCTAAAAAATGCATACAGATAAAAGTAGCATTTGCTAATATATATATATATATATATATATATATATATATATATATATATATATATACAAATTTCTCTTAGTGACATTTATTTCAGCATATCCAGTATATAGCTGAAAAATGCAAGCATACCCTATCAAGATCAGTAGTCTTCTGTGCAGATAAATCCAAAGTAATATCTTCTTGTGTGTTATCTACATAAACAAGTCTCCTCACCTTCAAGTTCTCTAGCTACATGGTTACCTTTTTATGGCGTAGATTCAGGACTGTGAGCACGGTGAAGAAGCAAATGAGGTGTGAACTCATTAGAATTGCTGAATTCCTAAATACTTGGCTCTGTGTAGCAGATGTAAACATAGTGCAGTCACTCCCTCAGTGTTTCTTGCTAATGGATTGCAACTATGAATGATTACTGGTAGGGAGAAGGAAAAGACATCAGCAATTCAGACTCCCTTACCTCCAGTGAATATGTCAGCAGGTTAAATTTACAAAGTGTAGAAGTAATTGTATCAAGGTTTGAAAAGTAAGTAAAGCAGCACACATTTCACCGTTTCTGTTCAGTAACATCCAACCTCTCCTTCATATCTTGACAACTATATATTATTGACATTTCATATCCTCACACATTTTGAGGACAATGATACAGAATGCCTTATGGGCTGCATGTCTCAGATTACTGGTCAGATAAGACAAGAATGAGCAAAAATAAAAAAACAGAGAAAGATATGACAGCTACATTTATGCAAGCAGTAGTCATAAATGGTTGTGTGATCACTCAGTGCACTATATCTGAAAGTAATACATGTACAAACAATTGTCATATGTTTTAGTAGTACTGTGGATTATGTTGCATTTGTTTGTATGCACAATGATTTTTATTCGCTGCCACAAAGCTGTTTATGTGGCAAAGAATGATATTCATTGGAGTGAGAGTTCAAATCCAGACCTGTGTGAAACTATTTCATGTGTACCAACATACATTTTTGTAGGGTTGTTGATTTAATAGATTTCTTTTCTTCCTTTCTCATAATTTCCCCCTTTTTATTTTAAATGCCAGTGTTTGCACACTGCACAGCTGAGTGCAAACAGGGGAAACAGAGAAACACAATGAGTGTCATGTTTAGCTGTGCTTATTTCCTAAGTGTGATGCTTAGTAGAGTCCAAACCTGGACTAGTGGCCCACACTGGAAGCAGACAGAACACCTGTAGACAGGGCATAGACAGTGTAAAGGTCAAAAAGGAAACATTGTTGCAGAGTTTGCTTTCCATCGCACAACACTGCTAAGTGATGTTGTGTGGTGGTTAGCAAGCTTCCCCAACACATATAGCCATACAACACCTGCAGACAGGAAGCAGATAGTCAACAATTTCAAAATGGATACATTATATTAATTCTGTTGTGCACTGCATAAACATGCTAAGCAGGGTTGCATGGCAGCTTCACATAAAGTTAAGAATGAACAGGGATTTATGCAACTGTTATTTAACTATTCATGTGGCAGCAGGTGTAAAGGTAGGGCTGTAATACAGAAGAACCTGGGTTCTAATACAGGAATTGTAACATATTTTTACTGTTGCTCATAGGTTCATAGGATGATACTAGGCTATTTGGCCCAGAGGCCCTTATAAGCCTAGCCAATATTTTTGCCCATGTTCCTACAAAGTCAGCACCTGCTTCCCCTGTCCAACAGGGACACAGGTGGGATCCCAGGGTTGTATTTTCTGTTTTCCATCCAGTTGTCCAGGTTCCTCTTAGAGGGCTAGAGAGGTAATCTGCTTGACATGGAGAGGGAGTCTATTCCACAGATGGGGGAAGTCTTTGGGACACAAATCTATCCCGCCAACAAGTTCTATTAATATCACATACTAGGTTGAGGTCCTGCGTGTGGGTTGTGCGAGTGGAGTTTGACTTACAGATATGCAGCAACTCCATCAAGGCTGGATCTGAGATGGGCTTGTATGCCAGACACAGATCACTTCTTAGCAGTCTGTATGAGACTGAGTAGAGGGAAAGGGCTTTTAGCCTATCAGTATAGGATAGGTGTTTGAGACCCTGGATTTTCCTGGTCAGGAACCTCTGTGGTCTCTCTAGCTGCTGCATGTGCTTGGTGAGGTACATGCTGAAGGGGGCATTGTACTCGATAATGGGTCTGATAAGGGAGGAGTTCCTGGATGAAATCCCCTTATTTATGAGGTGGGCCATGTATAAAGTCTTCTGTACAATGGAGGCAATGTGGTGGTCAACAGTCAGGTTGCTATCAACCTGGGTGCCCATGTCCCTCACAACTGTGTGCATAGTACATTTATTGTTATTGTTGTGATAATTAGTGGGGATGCCATTTTCCCCAAAGGGGATAAAGATGAATTTCTTGGCATTCTTTTTGAGGCCATGCTTCTGGCACCAGTCATTAGTTTGGGTAAGGCCCTCTTGGAGGATGTTCACATCACTAGGGGAATTTAAGACAGTGCCCAGCTTGCAGTCATCTGCAAACCTGGTCAGCCAAAGACCACTGGCTTTGGCTTGCACCTCAGAAACGTATATCCCAAACAGTAGAACCCCCAACTCTGATCCTTGGGTTACATCACTCATTACGGGTCTACTGCTAGAGGTGACTTCCCCTATTTTGCCTGAATGGGATCTATCAGTGAGCCAGTTATCTACCCATCTGGTAACATAAGGGTTGATGCCTAGCTGGGAAAGTTTATCTATTATGCACGAGTGAGGAATAGTGTCAAAGGTTTTGGCTAAGTCAAGGTAGGTGGTGTGCACCGTCTTTCCCTCGTCCATGGCTTTAGTGACTGTTTTCATAGGTTCATCGGTAGGTAGGTACTAGGATTTTGGACCTAGGGCCTATATAAGCCTAACCAAAAAGGTACCCTGGCTTTCGCCACCCAAGAAAATTATGTTTTGTTTTGAAGAAGTCGACCAAGTTTAACAGGCATGAGCCCCCTTTGACAAAACCAAACTGTGTAGGGATCAAGTGTTGGAAGTTGCCAATGTCTTTGTTTATAAGGTCCATGATAATGCATTCCATGGCCTTGCAGGTCCACGATAATGCATTCCATGGCCTTGCAGATCAGGCTAGTTAGGCTGATGGGCCTATAACTGCCTGGGTTAGTGGACAATCCAGCTTTGTGTAGAGGGAGGACAGTGGCGGTCCTCCATTCGACTGGGACAAAGCCAGTACTCAGGCTTTGGTTGAATAGGGTGCTTAATGGAGCTGAGTGTTTATGCCTGAGTTCATGTAGGATACAAACAGGGGTGTTATCGGGTCCCATGGAGACTGTATTTTTTGCCTTTGAGGGGGGCATTGAAGACCTGCTCCCTGGTGATGAGGGGAGGGGGACAGGTGCTGGGATGTCCTGGTTTACTGATGGGGACAGGGGGTTGAGGTTTTCACTGACCCTATCTACCAGCAGATTGGTTATATCTATGGCATTTCTATATGTGGTGTTACTGACCACCAGTTCAGAGCAGATTTGGGTGTTACCTTTGAGACTGCAGACATATATGAAGAAAGTCTTGTGATTGTCCTTAGTGGATGTGGCCAATTTGGATTCGAAGTTAGCCTTAGAAGATTTCACCAGCTTCCTTATTTGCTTGTTAGACAAAGGAGAGATTGCTTCCAACTTGGCACCTGCTGCTTCTTGGTCCTGAACAGCATTTTTTTCCCTTTTATTATAAAGTTTGTTTATTGTTGTTGTCCACCAGACAGGTGCACTCTTCCTTGAGGAAGATGATTTGGTCCTGACAGGTATTGCTGAGTCCATACAACTATGTAGGTACTCATATAGTTTTTGGTGTAGGCTTGGATATAAGTGCTAGTTCCAACTGAAATGAGAGTGTCTGTGAAGCTGCTTAAACCTGCTCTGAGGAGAGTGTAGTCAGCTTTGGAAGATCTATTTTGTTTGACCCTGACAAGGGGGGGGGGGGGGTCAGGGGAGATGGTGACTTCAAAAGTGATCACTTGATAGTTGGATCTTAACAAGGAAGATGACACTGTAGGGGTGCTACAGTGGCTGCTCATGTTAGTTAGGACCAGGTCAAGGATATTTTCACCTCTCATAGGGGTGTTGACCAGCTGATTTAATGCACTGGCATTGACAAAGTCCAGGCATCTCTAGGCATTCATGTTTGGGCTGGAACAGGTCTTCCACTCTATGGCTGGGTAGTTAATGTCACCCAGGATCAGGGTAGAGGGTTGAATCTTGATGGATTCAAGTAAGTCCAAATAGGTGCAGTGGGAGTCGTGAGTCATGGTTGGGGGTCTGTAGCTAGCTATGATTTGAATAGGTGTTTTGTCAACAGTTAACTGCAATTGGAGTGTCTCTTGGACATCATACCATTTGCCAACCTGGAGGTGTGTATGTCTTTGATAAATATTGAAAGTCCACCTCCTTTGGCTTTGTAGCCCTCCATCTGGGGTCTGAAAGTATGGTAGGATGAGTAACCTGTTAAGGCTGGGGTGCTCTCCACAGCTTTGAACTAGGTTTCAGTGACTGCACAAATGTCAGCATCCTCCAGGGCAAGGAATGCTTGCAATGAGTGCAGTTTCATGCTAAGACTCCTAGCATTTAGCAGCATGACCTCTAAATTTTGTTTAGAAGAATTTTTCATGTTGGTAATTTTGTGTTCATGACTTTGCCCAAAAAAGGCACTATGGGGAGGCAAGAGCATTTGTCAGAAGCCTGAAGCCCAGGGGAGACAAATGAAGGCCATCTCTGGCAAAGCATCGTTATCTGTCAATCATGTCCTCCCAGACTGTCAGGTACTGGATCTCCTTGGAATGACACCAGAAACTAAGCCAATTGTTAAAGTCAAGCATTTTCTGCTTGTTAAGTGAAAAATAGCCAAAATGAACAAATAAACAAACAAATAGCAGAAAACAGTGGCTCCAAGCAACGAACACCAAATACTCCAAAAAATAGCGTACGAAATATTTAATTACCGCTTTCATCAACTGACTTCCTCATTCTGAGGAAGTCAGTTGATGAAAGCGGTAATTAAATATTTCGTACGCTATTTTTTGGAGCATTTTCTGCTTGTATTGAGGCATCATTCTGGGTGATGGTAGGATGCTGCTTAAGGCTAGAGACATACCTGCCTGGGACACATATTCAGCGAGCTCAATCATGTCTCTCTCCATATAGTCCAGAGAGGTAAGTCTGAAATTATTCACACCAACATGGATTATGACAGAATCATAACAATACCTATTGTTAAGAGACTTGAGTGTGTGCATGATATGGTGGATTCTAGCACCTGACAAACAACTTACCGTGACTTTCTCCTTGTCTAGCCTGATGAGGGGCACATCTGTGTGTCTCACAATAGATTCTCCTATGACTAGTATGTTGGGTTTGTAGCTGGGCCTTAGAGCCTGTGAGACACAGATGTGTGTACTATGTGTGATGCTTGGTGCTGTGGGTTGTGATGTGCATGTTTGTACATGTTGTGACAGTTCAGTTTATAGTAATGAACAGGAAAATATCTAAGTGTTATTTCAATATACCTGTGTATAACATGTTATACATAATTATAAATACTGGAACTGATATGAATTATATGTATGAAGGATAATACACACTTATCGTGTTTTGAAGTTTTAAATGTATGACTGAGGGTATACAGTCCACTATGTTTATGTAGGTATAATTCTGCTTTCTGGATTTGGATGGCCTTCACACTTAAATAAGACACATACACAAATGAATGTATATAGAAGGACCTTGCCAGATCACACACTGACATGGTTAACACCTCAGTCTGTCCTCTGTATTTATAAATGATTCATGACTATGTGTGAGAAGCACTTCTTCTGTGGCAAAGATGGAAAATCACCGCTGTGAAAGAAAATGTTTTGTCCCTTATGCATAGGTTTGAATCCCACACTTTAATAATTTTAGCAGTGTATAAAGCCAAATGTGGCAAGTCATGAAATTTATGCCCCCAGTGCTTGTCTGCAAAGTTAAGCCACCTAATAGTTACAGCAGCAGTCACCCCTCAAACTAATGTCAAGTGTCAGATTAACCTTCCAATTTCAAAAATTGATTTTCACTCAGTTTGACACTGTTGCTCTCCATGTAATATTGTGCAAACATGTTTGGGATCATTTCTTGGGTTTGCACACTACCAGTAAATATGATATGATAACAGGAACTAGCGAGAAATCATTATTTGCTATGGATCTGCTTTTGTGATTAGACAAGTCTGGTGTTAGGGTGCCCAATTTAGGGCACATAGGTGGGGTGTTCAGGAGTTTAGATTATTTATTGGAAAAAGAGAAATTGGCTAGGACAAAATATTCTCTGAAAGCAGTCAAGGTTGTTTACAACTGAGCTGGGAGAGCTATAAAGCTAAGACAAAACCAATCAGAACTTAGTAGAAGCACAGGCTGCACCATGCATTTTAGCATGCATAACTTTTCTTTTAGGTTAACTCAAGTCTGTGAATGTGGCTGTCAGTTTGGGACTTTTGTTCCTATTAGGAGGGTAAAACTTCAATATTTGAAGATGTACATAGTTTCATGTGTTAGTATTATGTTAATAGGTTTTATGGAGTATTAGAGTAGTTTTTTTTTTGAGGGCTTTCAATAAAAACAAAACATTTTGTAAGATGCGACATAGGTTCAATGGATATAACAAGAAACAACTGTATAACAGTTCAACCTACCAAACAATGTAAGCATCTAACACCAAAACTGGAACTAGACATTTAACAAAAAAGGTGGGATACATAAAAGGTGGGAATAATAACTTTTAAATGAAATTATACTTTCTGTGATGTCTTTAAATGTCAACAGTCTCACAGATAAATACAAAAAAGAAATAGTAGTGAACTATATTTAAAATGTAGAGAGTGCAAATAGATATATTACAAGAGACCCACTTAAAAAGAGCTGAACATGTGAATTTGATACAGAAATGTTTTCAAGATGGTTATTCAGCGGAACACCTGGGACAAAGAAAAAGATGAATACTTATATCAATTACAAGAGGATCTCCAATAGTGATAGAAGAGGATAAAAAAGACAATAATGGCAGATTTGTAGTGCTAAGGGGCTACTGGCAATGGAGGAGGATTACACTGGCATGTATTTATATTCCACCTAAATCTGCTATAATGCAGCTTAAGAAAATTCTGGGAGAAAAAAACACTTTTCAGCAAGGAATATTACTTATAGGTTGGGACTGGAATGTGACTTGCAGCAGTGAAGATGTGTCTGGGGGGCCCAGAAGGGAAAGTATAACAAAGGAGGGTAGATTTTTGAAGAAGATTACGAAAATATTTGGCATGGAAGATGTGAATTCAGTAATAGGAGTTCAGAGTGAATTTACATATTATTCCCCAAGATATAAAAACTGGTCTAGGCTAGTCAGAATTTGCATTTCACAAGAACATGTGCATTTGACAGTCTTGATACGCACCCAATAACTATTTCAGATCATGCACCAATAATAAATAAAATAAAACACAAGGTAATGAAATAAAAATGAGACACTGGCACTTTCCCACCTAACTGTTGAAAAGAGAGGAATTTAAGGAATGGGTAGTGGAGATGATTCAGGAGCTATTAGAGAGGATAGAACTTTCTTCTGAAAATATAGCTAGGGAGTGGAATACAATTAAGGTGGAGTTTAAAAATAGACTGGGAATAAAAGAAAGGGGGCTATGGTTAAGAAGTAAATGGAATTGTTTAGAGGGAATGACAAATGTTAAAGCATTGCAGAATGGGGGGAATCTCACAGAACAAGAAGAGGATCAACTGCAGTATGCTAAGCAGAAAATAAGGGATTATTACCTCCACAATATGCATGAGTTTAGAAAGATTGCTGTTAAGGAACTGTTTTTTGATAATAACACTACAGCACAAAAATATTTGGCACAATAACTCAGTCAACAGAAAGTAGAAAGGGCTGTCACCAAGCTTAGGGAGCCTATAGCTAGGAAGGTAACAAGAGATCCTGCAGAGGTATTCGAAATATTTCAGAAATTCTATGAAAGTCTGTATAAAGCACAGAAATATGGATATCAAGAAAAGATACAAATGAAAATGTTTATGGAAGAATTAAATATGCCAAGGTTAGAGGTAGATAAGGCTTAATTACTAATGGTTAGAATAGGAGAAGATGAGATAAAAATTGTGATATATAACCAATCTACAGGAAAGTTCCCAGGAATATATGGTATTCCTGTGGACATTTGGACGCTAGGAGGGGAAAAAACTAATAAAGATCTGGAAGGTTTTGTTTAACAGCATTTATGAGTAGGAGAAGTACCGTCATCCTGGAAGAAAGCAGTGGTAGCTGTAATACCTAAAGTGGGTAAAGATCTATTGGGCACAGCTTTACACAGGCCCATTTCAATACTAAACCACAATTATAAAGTGTTCATGTCTACAATGGCTAAAAGTAATGACAAAGGTAATGCCCAAATTGATAGATATGGATCACTGTGGTTTTGTGGAAGGGAGACAAACATATGATATCATTAACAGAACATTGATGATCCAGAGGGTAGCAGAATGTAAGAAAATACCATTATTGTTGGTAGGTCTTGATGCAGAGAAAGCATTTGACAGAGTAAGCTGGGACTTTATGAGTAGGGCAATGGAATCATTTGCATTTCCTGAAAAAAAAATCTAAGGTTGATTAGCAGGATACATGAAGGGTTGGAGGTGAAAATTAAAGTGGGTGGGGTCCTCTATGATAATTCTGCTTGAGCAGAAAAACCAGACAGGGGTGTCCTCCTTCCTTGTTGTTATTTGCATTTTATTTACAACCACTGGTAAAGAAAATAAGGGATTCAGAAATTCAAGGATATAATCGGTATAGTAGTCAAGAAAAATTGGCTCTATTTGCAGATTATATTATTTTATACCTGACAAAACCAGAAAGAGACATTACAGTGTTGTGGAACATTCTGAGACAGTTTCAAATCATTTAGGAATACAAAATTAATGAAGCTAAAACAAAGGCAATAGCGATAAATTATGAACCCACACACTAATTGGTTCAGCAATATCCTTATTTATAGGGACATGATAAAATGAAGTATCTAGGAGTATGGATTAAAAATGATTCTGGTGAGGCAGCTAAGAATATGTGGGAAGAGACTAAACAAAAGATAATACAAAAACTGAGAAAATGGTAGCTTTGTTATATGGATATGGATAGTAAGACACAAGCAGTCAAAATTTTTTGGTCTCTTTAGTCTTATACACAGATTAGGCATATTTTTATCAACTAGAGAAGTTGTGGATAGCGATTAATAAAGAGCTGAAGAACTTTATCGGGGTGGGGGGATGGCAAGAGACAAGTGGGATAAGCTGATTCTTCAGTAGAACAGGGCGGTTTGGGATTACCCGATTTGAAGGGGCATTTCAGAGTAACATAGTTAAGGCTCCTAAATATAGCACAAGCAGAAAACTATAATTCAAAGTGGATAGAGATGACGATGAAATGTGGGTAAGCTCAAGTAACAGGGAGAGACTGAGATTCTGGATGCAGACCTTTAAGGAGAACAGCAATAATTATACAGAATATTATATTCATAAAGTAGCAGGAGGGCTTCAAAGAACTAAGATAACACGGGAATGGGGAAAGGATATTCTACCAATAGTGATGACTGCAATTAGGGATACAGACAATAGGCAAGAGGGGCCAGGAATACATTGGAGAAAACTGGCAAAGGAACCAAGGTATTGGGAGCAAATAACTAGAGAGGGAAAGGAATTACCCAATTTGAAGGTGTATTTCAGAGCAACACAGTTAAACCTCCTATACATAGCACAAGCAGAAAACTATAATTCAAAGTGGAAAGGGGTGATATTGAAATAGGCAGAAGCTCAAGAAACAAGGAGAGACTATGATTTTGAATGCAATCCTTTAAGGAGAAATTCTGGCCAATAGGCAAGCTCATGCTGAATGTCTGGAGAGACTAAGGAAGTGTATTATTGTAGCTTTAAAAGTTAAAGGAAAATGTTTTTGTTTTCTATACAGTAGTAGCAAATTAAGCATGCATATCCAAACTATAAAAGCAAGTAGGCATGCATAAGACTGTAGCACAAACTAAGTCAAGTGTAAGACTGTAGTCAGAGGTTGTGGGTTCAAATACTATGAGCAACAACTATACAGTACAGCAATTCTTTAATAATATTACATAAATTAAAATCTATACAAGTGGCTTAAATGCCCTGCTGTTAACTGTAATCTGTAGTTTGTGGTTGTTAGAAAGTATACTTAAATGTAGAACTTAAGATAAAATAGTTGTATTATTGTGATAATGCATTGTATGTCACATATGATGGTACAGTAGAGAGTCGATTAACTAAACTAATTGGGATCTAGGGTAGTTTGGATAATCAAACATATAATTGCACCAGATAAAAAAACTTCTAAAAATGTTTTTGATGAACATTAAACAAGAAAAATAAAACAAATTTACTGCAAGTACAAAATGGTACAGTATAAGTATAATATTGTACTGTTGTTAAATATTTATTTGCCAAACTACAGCATAAGAGATACCAAACAGGAGTTACTAGGACATACTCAGAACTGCAGCATCCTCCCCCTTTAAAGTACAAAACAGTAGAGTATCAGCAATCCATCAACATACTTTGGGAATAGAACCAACAGCCTTCTACATCAAAAGCAAGTATACTACCTGTTGTGCGACTAACAATGCTTTTAAATACTTTAGCACAATAGTGATATCATTTGCTAAACAACAGTTGCACATTGTAAATAGAAGTGGCATAAGCAGCACTAAACTTACTTTCCCCTGAAGCTCTCAGCACCTTGTAAAATGCACTTGACACTCAACCATATCTCTTAACTGTGTAGCAGAAGGAATCTGGAAAAAGCCAAAATTTATGGAATGGGGAGGAGCAAAGGCCCAAAACCAGGAACGCATTTTAAATATTGCTTGTATAATCTTAGAAATTTGTTAGAATAAATGTTTTGTAGTACCATGCATTTCCTGAAACATAGGAAGACTGAAACTTAAATGGCTGTTATTATTTAGTGAATTCAGTCCTGACTGATTTGCCACAAAAGCTCAACTTTTAAGAAGAACAGACCAAACGTTTGAGAGCTACGCATTCAACTCCTTGAAACACAAGTGGTGGTAGGGCTAGAGAATTCACGCATGCACACACACACACACACACACACACACACACACACACACACACACACACACACACACACACACACACACTTGCAGATGAAGTGGAAGCAGTAATGAACAGAACGTTAAATTCCATGTGGTAGGAAGAATAGGTGAAGCAACAACAAACATTAAATTCCATGCAGCAGGAAAGGCACATGTACAGATGCAACTCTTAGGAAGATGCACTTACAGACACAACTCTTAGGAAGGCTACGTTCGGATAATTGATGTTTCAGATGATCAACATTTGGATAATCAAGGCTCTACTGTACTAATTTTATCTCTTTTTTCTCTCACCCCAACCCTTATCTCTTTTTTAATTTTCTATTATGTGTCATCAAAATGTTTCCATGTCATCTAGCTTTAATAGTGAGGTAGGCCAACCCCAGTAGTTCAGCCTGCCCCACTCCACTGGCTTCGGCACTGATGCTCAGCACATCTGGAACCCAACCTGGCAGTACTGCCTCTGCTGCTCCTGCACTACCTTCACCCACAGGTAGCAGCACCCCAGCAGCTGGTGCTGTGGTATCCTCTGGTAGCACTGGTGGATGCAGGGATTTCATCACCTGCCAAGAGATGCCAGGGTTGGTGCATAGGGTCATGCACAGCACCATTGGTGTATGCCTATGCCGGATGGAGAGGCTGCTCTCCCTCATGGTCCACAGGAGAAGAAGATATCAAGCACTCCGGCAGCCAGCATAGTAAGAAGACAGTGATGACAGTGCTGCATGTGAGGACTAGATTCTCACTGTCCCCATGTTTGATGGGTATGGATTTGCATTGTCCCCTCCCTCACCCCAATCATGATGTCCCCCAAACTTTTGTGTCCCTCACTGTCCCTGTGTCGTCTTGTTTGTCCTGTGTGTTTACATTTCCCTCCTCACCTGCCCAACATACCCGACCCAGAAATACCAGTGCCCATTACCATCATTTCTCTCTTACTGAAGTTAAAAAAAAAAATACAGGTACCTGTCCCACATAAAAAATATTGTTCCATACATCGCTCTTCATTTTACAGAGGTGTCTTCTTGACACACTTGATTTGTTCCAATTGGATATATAACATGATTGCATTGTCACACCTCTTTGTGGAGGTGACAGTCCAAATTCAGCTAATATTGTGTACATATTTTAATTTTACACTGTTGAAAAAATGGACAGCTATGGTTCTTTCCTACTTCCTATCTGCTCATTCCTATACTGCTTTTCCTTTGTTCCTCCCTCTGCTTGCCCCCTTCACCATTTCATTACTTTCCTACCCCATTTTAACACCTATAATTTGGTCAAAAATAGAATCACACACAGCACACATAAGTATGCAGTAACAGAAAAAACAATGGCCCTCTTCTGTGTTTGGTCAGAGTTTGGCATCACACATTAATGCCAAATGATGATGAATAGCTCTTGTGTGGTGCATTTACTTCCATGGAATGCTATTTAACCACACTGCACTGTGTCAGTACACAGTAACACATGCTGAATGTAATATACAAATTTATTTCATTGCATTATCACTACTTATCTAGAAGTATTACATACACCTGGATTCCAACATTATATCACCTTGGCTCAAAAAGAAAGGTGTCAATACATTTACACCTGCTGCCATAGGGTCAACTAAGCAGCAGGTGTGTTTCATACTCATAATATTGAGAGCTCTTAGAATTTTAGCATTGAGGCTAATGTTTTCACACTGCTTAACTATGCACAAACAGGAAAAGCAGTAGAAATGTGCATCTTGCATGCAAAAACACTTTGCAAATCATTGGGCAAACCCTCTGCTCAGCGGTGCGCTATGCAAAATGGACAACAGCACATATTACTTTTGTTTACTGTCCATTTAATTTTCATGACATGAAACTACATATGGAAACAAAAAAATGAAGGCCTTATCTAGGAAAATGTCACATATTTACAATGCAGCCATCTGTTGCCTCCGCCCATGCACTGCAACCTTGGTCTATCAGTACTTGTTGACAAATATATCACCTACACTACATAAATTAATAATAAATGTTGTGTTTTATACCATGCATATCTTTAGTATGACAATACACATTCATATTTTCCAGTACTTAAAGTAATGTGGACACCTGTTTTCATATAGTTTGTAAAGCTGCCTCTTAAAGTATATGAAAAAGCATGAAAAGAGGTAGTAAACAAATAAAACAGTGAGCGCTTTCATGTCTAACCTAGATGCTTCTTCAGACTTTAAATAAAATAATCCACAACCATGCTTATATACAAGAATCACACTTGCTATCAATTAACTAATAAACCTCAATTAAAAATGCAAATCTTACTTAAATAGACCTCTTTCATCCTAAGTGTAATGCAAGTCTTCATCTAAAATAATGCTAAGTTCACTATATACAGATAATATCATAAAATACATATGCTGTTATATATAAATAAAAATGTAAGTAGAAATAATGAAAAAATAAAGAATAAAAAATAAAATAATCCTGTATCACTATAATACAAAAAACTCTGAATGGATCAGCTAATATAATGCCCAATAGATGACAGTATTAAAGTATACTTGCACATTGGAACACAACCACCAAATACTACACATTTCACATTCATTAATCTGGTAACATGCAGAACTTTAATATCTTGACAGTTGAACATGGCTAGCTATCCATTTCATTGAGGTCTCCCAGGATTTTCTCTCCAACATCCAGTGCTGATGTCATCCACTATAAGTTGTGCTGCAGCTTTGTAAATGTCAGACTTCTACCATGGTGCTTGCATAAAGTACTGAGTTTTGTAGTTTGTGTACTTAGATAGGTGGGGGCTCTGTTCTCACTGCAATCAACTAGGAGGTGTGTGTGTGTGTGTGTGTGTGTGTGTGTGTGTAGTCAGAGGACCATAAGTGTGTATCCTACAGTTACTATTCTAATCCTATCAATTGCCAATATTTTGACACTTGCACATGACTACACTTCCATTTCGTGGAGGCAACCCAACAACTTCTCTGCAACATCCAGTGCTGATGTCATCCACTATAAGTTGTTCTTCAGCCTTGTAAAGGTCAGACTTGTACTGTGGCAAGTGCATAAAGTACTGAGTTCTGTAGTTTGTGTACTTAGGTAGGGGTTCTGTTCTCACTGCAGTCAACTGGGGTGTGTGTGTTTGTGCACTTGATTGACATTAGAGAGAGCCTTTTACACTAGCATGTGGGGCACTGCTATTACCATTTCCTCCTCACCAGACACTGCTGATGTCATTACCTATGAAGTTTTGTCTGAGACTTTCCAAGTCAGACTTGAGCTGTGGAGTTTGCCTTAAATAGAGAGTTATAGTTGTGCTTAGATAGGGGTTCTGGTCTCACTGCAATCAACTGGGGGTGTTGGTTCTTGTGCACTTACTTGACATTAGAGTAAGTCTTTTACACTAGCATGTAGGAATATTCTGTCACTGGTTGTTGTGCAAGAAGCACATGCCTCTTGAGACCTGGTTTGTACAGAGTGTGCAGTGTCAGTTGGTAGAAAAGAATAAACATAGACAGATAGTTTAGCTCACCAAGACAGCCACTGTAAAGGAATCCATACACTTTAATGCAGACTTCAGAGAAGATGAAGGCATACAAAGCATAAAATATGTATTTCCATAACTATATTGCAGGTGAAAAGGCAATAATTTGATGAACCTGATACACTGAATTAAAACCTGAAACTAAACAGCACAGATAGGAAAAGGAGGCCAGAAAGTGCAAATATTACAAGCAGGAAGGAGAGGATGGAACATATCAAGTATATTAAACTATATTTCTAACACAGTCTGCCAGGCAGCACACTCTCCACCTGCCATTGTCAGATACCACTATTATATTCGATCATTAGCATTATAATACATAAAGTATTTCTGAATGGATGAGACTTGTCCTCTTAAACCTGAACATCAATGAAGGAAAAGAACATGGAAAGGAAACCAACAATATACAATATATGACATAATTCTTTAAATTCAATAAAGTATGTGGAAGTCGTTCACTGCTTAAAAATGGTGCAGCATTTAAAGGTTCAAGTTACACCAGACATTGAAACATTAGATTGGTCCATCATTGAAAGAAGGAGGACAGTTTTGGTAACTGGCCTGAAGAAATCTTGAGATTTCCATCTTTAGCAGTTTTTACTTTGACCTTATGGAGTTTTCCGTCATCACCAGGAATAATTTTTTGTGATGAGACCCATACGTCAATGAATACAATGTGCCTGACGATCGTTCATAGGGACCAAATCACCTTCTTGTAGGTTAGGCCTGTATGTTTGCCACTTTCTATGGTCTTGTAGAAGATTAAGGTGCTCTGTTCTTCATCTTTTCCAGAAGCAATTGGCAAGATGTTGCACACGTCTTCACTGGTTTCTGTAAAGGTCATGGTTATCAAAAACTCATGCAAGTATGGGAATCACTCTAGTTTTCTGAGTTAACAAAGCAGCTGGAGTTAGAATGGCTGGAGACTTTGCATCTGAAGAGATGGAAACTAATGGTCTGAAGTTGATTATGGCAATTACCTCAGCCAGGAAGATGGTAAGCACTTTGTGAGTTAAGTAAATAGAATTCACATTGAGTAGCATGGAATCAAGTATTCATCTTGCAATTCCAATCATCCTTTCCCAAGCTGCACCCATGTGCAAAGAATGAGGTGGATTGATTCTCCACTCACAACCTTGATTTAGCAAATGGTTTTCAATATGTTTAGAGTCAATCTGTAACTCCTTGCATGCTTCTATAAAATAGGTACCAATTATATGACCTTAGCACCTTCTCTGGTCCTCTAATAGAAAAGAACCTTTGTTGAGCATTAATAAGACTGCAAGTGTCCATTGATCCAATTACTTCAATATGAACAGCTTGTACACTTAGATGAACATTGCTGGCCATCTTTTATTGTTGAATTGACCTCCACAAGTGTAGCATGCCACAACTGACCATGGCCTAAAAACATTGAGGCCAACATAGGTAAAGCGTGGCTCTGTGCTCAGTCTATCAATAGGTAGGTCAGCCATTTGTTGCTGCTGTTGCCTACCTCTTACCTTTTGGCACTTGACACACTTGTGTATAGTAGTAGCAGTCAGTCCTTTTGCATCAACTAGCCACAAACCAGCAGCCGTAATGGCACCTTTGGTGAAGTGTCTTCCTTGGTGGCTGACTAATTCATGAAAATGATGATGAATAAGTAAGGTAGCCAGGTGGTGGCTATTTGGGATTATCAAAGGATTTTGTTCCTTTTCAAGGAAGTTTGCATTATTCAAGCAACCACTCACTCACCCTCAACATGCCACGGCCATTTATCCTAGGATTTAGTCTGAAGAGAGGGCTTCCCTTGAAAAGCTGTTTTTTTTGTTTCTAAGGCATCTCATTTCTTCCAAGAAAATGTCTTCTTTATCTTGTAATATGATTAATATCTTCACTTGTTCTAGTTCAGACACATTAGGTGGCCTTTCACACATGTGCCATCCATTGCAGTTCTGTAACTGGTTTGTTCTCTGAAAACAGTGGGCAATGGGAATTAATTGCCCAAAGTTCATAGCAGTTTCAACCAAGAGAAGAAATGCTTGCCACTTATCTCAAAGTGCAAGACTGAATGAATATTACTGCTTAGCAAAATGACTTCAGATTATATTTTAGGGCCATTGTCTGGATTTATAAGGTAAGAGTTGTCAAGAGATGTTGTTGAAGATTGAGTTAACAAGAATTCTGGTCCTGACAACCAAGATATTTTGTTAAGAAGTGCAGCTGAGACTAACCCGGTAGCGATATCTGCAGGGTTTAGCTCAGTTGGACTATATTGCCATTTCTCAGGTTTGCTGGTTTTCCTTATATGCTCTACCCTGTTCACAACAGATATGTAAAATTGTTTAGAGTAATTGTATATATAGCCTAAGAAAACCTTACTCTCAGTATAAAACCTGATGGCATTAATTTCAGTGCCCAATTCATCCTGTAGAAAGCTAGCCATTTCCATAGCCAAGGTTGCACCACATAATCTGAGTCTAGGGATGGTGTATGCAGGTCTTGGGGTCAGTTTTGCCTTTCCCAACAAGAAACCTACAACAGGCTGACCTACAGAGTCAGTTATCTTGAGATAAGTCAAAGTGGCTATAGCTTCTGTGGATGCATCAAAGAAAATATGGATTTCTTTCCTTTGACATCCTGTAAGTGAACCAGGAAAGTAGCAACGTGGGATGTAGAGCTGTTTTAAAGGCTTCAAGGATTTCTTCCTTTTCTCCCACTTTGGCTGTAAACTTTTAGGTAATGGAGCAGCCCAGTCTCTTTCCCTTTCATTGAGCTGCCAAAGTATAACTCTACCTTTTATGGTAATTGGGGTCACTAAGCCTAGTGGGTCATATAGGCTATTCACTGAAGATAGGACTCCATGTCTGGTGAATGATCTTTCAACGTCTGAGACTTGGAATGTGAATGTGTCCGAAATCACGTCCTAGTGTAACCCAAGACTCCTTTGCATAGGTGGCATATCCATTCCTATATTTAAATCTTTCAAATCCTTTGCTTGGTCATCTCGATGGAAGACTTTCATCACCTTCTTACTATTGGGTGTAATCATGTGAACCCTGAGGCTGGCCTTAGACAAGAGCTGCTGAGTTCTTTTGAGCAAATCAATGGCTTCTCTTGCCAATGGTAGAAGTCCATCATCCACATAAAAGCCTCTTTTTACAAAGAGTGAAACATTGGAGCCAAATTCCTTCGCTAGCTGTTCTTCTAAGCCCATATGTTGCTACTGCAGGAGATGGACTGTTGCCAAATACATGGACTCTCATAAGATGTTCTGTGACTTCATTGTTGATGTCATTGTTGTGCTACCATAGGAATCTGAGGTAGTTTCTGCGATCTTTACAAATAATAAAACAAAAGAACATCTGTCGGATGTCAACAGTAACTGCAATGGGTTTCTTCCTGAACTGTATCAGCACTCCAACAAGGTTGTTGGTAAGGTTTGGCCCTGTAAGAAGAACACTGTTAAAAGATATACCTCTATACTGAGTACTAGCATTAAAAACCACTTGGATTTATTCTGGCTTGCTTGGATGGTAGACACCAAAGGATGGGAGATACCAACACTATTCTGCTTTGTTCAATGGTGGAGCTGGTTCAGCATGATTGTTATCAAGCATTTCCTGCATAAATGTTATCAAGTGCTTACTCATCTCTGGTTTGCTATTTAATGTTCTCCTCAATGCAGTAAACCTTGACATGGCTTGTCCTCAATTATTTGGCAGAATAGGCCTTGGAGTGTGGCAAGGTAAAGGAGCTACCCAACTATTGGAGCTATCCTTGAAACATTCTCTATTCATTATGTTGATGAATTCTCTATCTTCAACAGAAGGAAGCTATCTTATTGTCATTAGCAGTAGACTGGAAGACTATGGGCAGGATTCACGAAGGCTTGCACGGAGTGTAAGAGACGTGTAACACTCCATGCAAGCCTCGCGATCCAGGAACAGCCCTAAACTCTGTGTAAGAGACCAGCTAAAACGTCTCTTACACGGACTGGGCGTGGACATGCTAAATACCTCACTTGCAGCCGAAAGGTATGCAAATGAGGTATATTAGCGATCCATGAAGCAGAAACCAGTCCGTGTAAGAGACGTTTTAGCTGCAGAAATGTACTCAGTTGACAACTGAGTACGTTTCTGCAAATTCCACAATGGAGCCATGTCAGCTCCAAATAAAGGGTGCATATGTCTCAGGCAGCATGCCAATGGCCAAATATGTGGCCATTGGCAAGGTAACCCGATGCAAAAATATAATTTTTTCGGCGATCGCCAATGTTTAAACCCAGCGCAGCCCCGCGCAAACGGGCTGCACTGTATAAAACATAAAAATGAAGGTTATAAACCCACAAATGTGGGTTTCATGCAATACATGGAATGACAATGCAGGGACCAGCAGACCAAAAACAACATGGCCACTGTGTAGTGGTTGCTAAGGGGGGAAGCTGAGTCTAAGACATGTAACTAAGCATTAGTAGGCAATCTCATGTAAATGAGGGTTAGGATACTGAATCTCACAGTCACATAGCAAATGAGCACAGTCTGAGTAGTGTAAGAGATGCATAAGGGGAAAGAATAGAGTAGGAGATAGGTGACATCACAGGGGGAAATGGTAGAAAGAAATGCAGTTCAATGGAGGTCTGTCTAACATGACAGATGACAGACACAGATCATGGAAAGAGGTGTGCCACAAGATAAGTCAGGGAAAGTCAAGAAATGGAAGGTGTACACTGTTACTTACACCAAAGTTTCTTGCTGGGCGTGCATGTGCACGTGTGCACGCCATGAAGTGCGAGTAGGGCAGTGTGCGCGTGTGTAAGACAGACTGAGCATGTGGGAGCATGTTGGGAGATGTTTAACACTGTTTGCACTGGTGTGCGTGCATGTAGGGCAGGCTGAGCATGTAGGAGACTGTTGGCAGACTTGTAACACAGTTTGCGCGGGTGTGCGCACGTTTTAACCTGAATAAGTAGATTCTGAACCGTGTAAGCACGTGTGTGCGCGTGTAAGCCACTGTGAGCGTGTTTCTGTTAGTATGCATGTTGCTCCCCCCTGAGGAAACAGAAAGGAAAAAGGAAGCAACATAATTAGTAGGAAGCTAGCAGGGATAACTGCTGAAGCTAGCAGGTGAAAACAATTAGAAGCAGGCAATTACACAGGCAGAATAGTAGCCCAGCCCAGCACTTAAAACTCTGCAAACAGTAGTGCAGGATGTTTCTCTTAAAAGACACTGCAAGACAGGAGTAGGCTAATAGAAGTGAAAACTGAAAAAGCTTCACTCAGAGCAGAAATGTTAGGGGCTGCCATAGCTGTCATAATGAGACATAGGCGACTTGCTGAGGGTGGTGACAATGCAGATGGTGCCAGACAACCCACAGTGAGGAGACAGAGAAGAGTGTACAGGCCCAGGGTCACCTACCATGGGTTACATGAGCTGGAGATAGTAGAGCGCTATAGAGTGGACAGAGAGCTCCTGCAGCAAATTGTTGAGCTGTGCAGGCCACGCCTCACACACAGAACCAACAGAGGGGAACCCATCCCAGTGGAAACCAAGGTATGTGTTGGCCTAAGAATACTAGCAACAGGTACCTTCCAGAGACCAACTGGCGATATGATGGGGATATCACAGGCATCAGCCTCCAGGGTACTGCACCAGTCCCTGGATGCCATGTCAGCACATGTCGGTGATCATGTATATTTCCCCAATGCCCGTGAGGTATTGGCCAGCAATATGTGTCTCTTCCAGCAAATAGTGGAATACCCTGAGGTAGTTGGTGCAATACACTGCACGCACATACGCATCAAAGCACCAGCCGGTGAGCGGGGTAGGGCCTACATTAACCGCAAGGGCTTCCCCTCCATCAACTGCCAGGTCGTGTGTGATGCCCAGGGCATAATACTGAATGTGTGTGCTGGCTGCCCTGGGAATTACCATGATTCCCACATCTGGCATTTGACGCAGCTGTACCAGACATTTGCCAATGGGGACATCCCACACGGACACCTAGTGGGGGATGCAGGTTATGCACTGGAGCCGTGGCTGATGACACCCATCAGAAACGCACACACACCTGAACAGGAACGCCATAATGAGGCACATGCACAAACACGTAATGTAATAGAGCATGTGTTTGGGCTGCTCAAGTCACGTTCCGGTGTCTGGACACATCTGGTGGAGCCTTGCAGTACACACCAACTACATGTACCCAAATTGTCATGGTATGTGCTATGCTACATAATATGATCTTGCAAAAACAGCTGCAGCAGGACCATCATAGGGCTGGGCCAAACAGCCCCCCACCATTGCCAAGGCCATCACAGGCAGAGCGTGACTCGGAGGAGGAACAACCTGAGCCTGCCCCAGTAGGCAGAAGGAGGCGTGCCCAGTATGCCCTGGCCTTGGCAAAGAGGCAACGCATAGCACATACACTGGCTCAGTAGGAACCCTGGGAATGATACCCCCTCTGACTCACTCAAATAATAACATGGATGCCTAAATTGACATGACCTGCTCACAAACACGTACAGGGAAGTGTAATATGTGTATGCGACAGAGGCAGCCCTGCAACACCACCTGAGGCAAGAATGCCATGTGTTAAGTAATGTAACACCATGTACTATATGCACACCTGAGCACCCTGACTAACATCCATCCTCACCAAGCATGAAGCCACAAAATGACGATGGGATGATCAAGTGCAATAACTGGCTGAAGTAATGCAATAAGTCAAAGGGGAGCCAATGTGTTTCAGGCTGGGAAGACATGTGGAGCATGACATGATGCACCACCTGCTAGGGGCGGTGTGCACCTATCATTCCATGCCCCATGGATACTGGCAAAGGCTGTCAGTACCCACAGCATGCCCTGAATAGGTAAGTCTCAAAACACAAACCCACCTTCATAGGTACCACAAGGGATAGGAACCTACCCAATGCCAGAAGTCTAAACAGCATGATGTGTGCAGTGTAAACACACACAGTATGGAGAATGTAGATATCAGTCCTGTAATAGAGAACTGGGTCAAGGCTCACATCAGCACCCTAACACTACCAGGTCACACCTCATACTGTGCTGTACAGCCGCAAAACATGGAAAAAGCTACAAAAGGAGGGTGACTAGCAATAAATGTCAAGGATAACCACACCCTCATGTTGGTACCACAACAAGAAGCAGCATGGATTAGCCATGGTCAAATACCAATGGCTAAAACCGCCTCCCAGTATATAGCCTGCTGCAGACTACTGTCCTAATACCAGGAACTGCACCTGGCCTATGTTGGAATACATGAATATATCAAGCCCCCAAAACAACATTATATTGCTTGAGTGAAAATACCCACACATACACCTGGAGCATTATACTAGCACCAACATAGTTGGAGAAAAGTTCCCAGAATCCATAAACAAAAATTCCAAGAAACAACGTACCACTCCCACAAGAGGGGTAAGCATACTGGATGTGATAATCAGCAACATGTGTACTGGATGGCAAGATGAGAAGTGTATCCTTCACTGGTAAGACCAGAGTAATCACACTGGATATACACATCCCGACCCCAGTCCCTGGCCAGAATACCACAGTGAAAAACATGTGTAAAGCACAGGTTGCAGCCCTCCAAACTGATGTTGAATCCATGAAAGGCCCTGTGCAAGTGCAGAATATTGGACACACCGTAGAACATGTTATACAGGCATTCCATGAACACAGCCAGGAATGCTTGGAGTATGCAATCACAAATACCAACAACACACAATGCCATACACACAGGCATCTGGCATGCTGGACTCCAGCCATTACCAAACCATGCAAGAGAATGAGGAAGCTACCACATGATAGAGCAAACATAAAAAGGGAAGTAATCACTGACCAGTAGTATGGCAATAACATATGTCCACACATACAATCCACTAAGTCCAGCCACAACAAGTAGAATCTGTGAATCCAGAGGCAATGTGACACCTGTCCCAAGTACACAGACAACCACAACTCCCCCCAATAAATACAAATATATGTGATAGATGCAACCATGTATGCAAACCAGAGGTTGAGCTCCCCCAACTCAGTACTGTCAAAACTAGTCAGGAGGAGAAGGTAACCACATACACCACAAACCCAGTCCCACATAGACCTACCACAACTGTAAACCAAGCACAAAAACACAGGAAAATATTCCCAGAGGCCCTAATTACAAACACACCACACCAACAGAAGCCTCCAAAGCAGATCACAAGCAACCACAACCTCCAAACATAGCACATGCAACGAATAGTACACAAAGCTGGTGTGCCAAACAGTCACAGGCCAGAAGGAGAAACAACATGCCTGATACAGTTGTAATAGGTGTCTGTATAGGCAGACACACTGCTGTCCCACTCACCAGACTGAACAAGGGAAAGGGTAGAGTAAGCTGCCTGTAGGCTGCCACAAAATCCCACATAACACAAGTACGCAGGTCACCCCAAAGCAAGCAGAAATATGATGCACTCAATGTCCATGCTGGTGTGAATGACCTGAGATGTACCTCCCTGGTCTACATGAAAAGAGACATGGATGATCTCTCTGTGTATGTACCCCAGGCCGGTATGACACTGGCTGTGTGCAGCATCCAACCCTCTCCAAGAATGATGCCACAGTACAAACACAGAATGATCATGTTTAACAGCTGGCACAGTTACAGCTGTCAGTCCAAGAGGGTTTAATGTCTGTCTGCTTGAGATGTCAAGCATGACAAGCCATGCTGTTGTTCCAGGGATGGCTTGCACCTGTTACCCCTGTGCGTCTGGATACTGGATAAGGCCTTTGCCACCTCCACAGAGCCATACGTAGGCAAGGCCAAAAAGACTACCCACCACCCTAGAAAACATAAGTGGTAAGAAACATAAGGGTAATGCTGACCAATGCCAGATGTGTAAACTGCAATATGCATGCCCCTGAGGCACTTCCCATTATGGAGAACATTGATGTCTGTGCAGTGACAGAAGCCTGCTGCAAGCCTAGTGATAGCACACCAGCACTACCAGGTTATACCACATATCATGTGTTATGGCCCCAACACCTGGACCAAAACATCAAAGGAGGGGGAGTATCCATATGCAGTACAGACACCCATATGGCCAGGTAACTGACAATGCACAAAGCAGTGGAGACCACCCATGTGCACCTAAGTGTAGTCCAAACTGCTGTACAGTCTGTAGCATGCGACAGACCACACTCTCACACACAAGAACTCCACCCAGACATCCTGAAGACACTGGACAGTATGAATGTCCCACCAAATACCAGACAAGGTACACACAAATTACCACATAGGTGGCAAACCATTATGTATGCAAGGAGTAATCAGGGACCCAGGGACACAAGTCGACAGTAATCTGTCATGTGACACTCACAATGCCAATGTGGCTAGGAAGATTGTCGATATTGGACACCGTATCATGAAAGGATTCACATCTACATCAACAGAGGTCACTGTGCCACTGTACTGTTCCCTTATCAGACCCATAATCTAGTAGAATGACTCATATGGGATGTACCGTACGTGACACCTACAGCGGTTCGGAAGACCTCATAGTTACCCCACCAAGAGGATAAAGCCCCTCACTGACACCTCTCAACAGGAATATTGCCAAGTGGATGGATGATCGTACATGTATACTGGGGGTCTTCACTGTGTCACGACCAGACAGAGGCACAGTAAAGAAATTCATAAATGGCCATAATAGAAACATAGCAAGGGGTGGCGAAAGATACACACACTCTGGCTAGGCTTACTAATGCCCTAGGGTGGATAGCCTAGTATGAACCCATGAACCTATGAAGATACAAATTGTACAGGACACTAAGGATAATCACAAGGCTTACCTAACTGATGGTAGGAACCATGATGGGCATCCACAGATATGCTCTGAATCACACAGATATTACAAACAACATACCAAACACACACACATATTGCTAACATACAACCTGACAGGTGCAGTGCAAACACCCCCCCCCCCCCGAGTGCAAAATATCTATCCCAGCAGACTGCTGGTCCTCTGACATTGCAGATGCTGAGGTAACAGCCATCATCTGCAAAGCAAAACACACAGCAGCAAAGGTATGTGATGGTGTCCTGGGCTGAGGCCAACATGGACTCCAAGAATAATGGAATGCCAAATCACACTACTGCCCAATGTCAGCCTTACCACAGGATATGTACCCAAAGAGCAGTGTACAACAACAGTGGTCCTTCACAACAAAGGTGTTGCCTGAATGGATACTGCAAACTACCACCCCAGGATCCTGACAAGCTTGGTCTGCACATCTATGGAAAGGATCAGTATGTACCACAGACAGAAGGCTATTGTGGACCTACTGATACTGGACCCTACACAGTGTGGCAGTCGTAACTGCAGATCCTGCCCCTAAACATGTTTGACCCATTTGAAGCAGTCATTAAGGTCATTGATGAGGGCAATGTGGTCCGTAGCTGGACCATGCATATGCTTCTAGACAATACCGTACGAGTTCAGTTTGGATATGTTCACCAGCTTAAATATATACCCCTATGTCAGTAGAGATTTGCAAACCAGACCAAGGACAGAACTGACATGGTCAGACATGCCGCATCCATGTCAGACTACAAAGCAGATATGAGTGGCATCCCACAAGGCCTGGTCCTGGGCCCCCCCCGTTCTGTATATATGTCCCATAGGTATAGGCCAACATGGAAGGACTGTGACTGAACATGTATGCAGAGGAGTACAAACAGCCCACCATATCCAACCCCCAGCTGACACAAGCAACCCACAAAAGGGCCACCTACAAACAGACAACTGGAGCCATAGCCATGTCAGCAAGCTAATTGCAGAACTGTGTATAGACAACCACCGTGGATATACAGTAAGTGCCCACAAATTACCACACAGGTGTCAACCCATGATGTACCTAACATGTAATGAGAGACCTGGGTACAAAAGGTGATAGATATCCTGCACTAGACAAACATGTGGCTGTAGTGTTTGCAGAAACATATACTATATACCCACTCAAACATGAAGGTTGGCAGATGTAGATAAGGGGATGTCACTGTGGCTCTGCAGTCATCCTCCATCAGCGTCACAATTGACTACAATAGCCCCTGTGGGATATACCTCAGCAGACACCTCCATCAACTGTAAAGTCCACAACAGTACCCCACCAGGAGTAGCAATGAGCATGAACAGATGCCATGTGTTGCCTGAGTAAACAAACTGCAGCCCCACACACTGCCATACTGCCTAGCTACAGGCAAGCTGTGCCTGATGTATGAAGCCATGTCCAACCTGGAATCAATGAACATGCTGCACCTTGTACAATCTGAATGGCAGTAAGCTATGCACATGAGAGACCTGAACCCCAGCACTGACATACATAAGACAAGCTGTACAGAATGATCCATAACACAGAAGGCACCCCCACTCTTCAGTAAACTCCCGGTACAGGTCAGCCAGAGAGTCACTTATAGACACCCCTCAAGAGGAATCCTGATGAGTGGATGGGAGATGGTAGGCTAACCCTGGGTATCACTGTTATGTCAGAGGTAGACGGAGGCACAGTATACTAACCATGACATATGTCATGGCAAACTCCAGTTACAATGTGTGTCGAAGGACAAACACACCCTGTGACTAGCATCTGAAATGGCCTAGGGAACATCGCTAGTGTTTGCCAATGTCCACCCATGTTGTGGAATACACTACCAATGTTGGACGAGCCTGGTGTAGGTAGTCCATATCTGAACATAATGCAACATGGTCATATGTGCACAACTGGCCCCTACACAGTCTGTTGTGCTCACTATGAAGATGTCAAGCAGTCATAGGACTAAAGCCCAGGATACTGTCCACCACAGTGAAAGTACTGAACCAGTACACTATATGGTACTACAGTGTTAGGTCATTATGAAAGTATGTTGAGAACTGTCTGCAAAGTATACCATGCAATCCCTGCAGGCACAGTATAATACCTGTTGTGGCAGACATGAAGCAGTTGGCCAGTTAGTACACAACATGACACCCAACCACACAACCATAAACGTGAGATATTGCTGAAGTTCACACACACCCAAATATGTGGTGGACTTCAGAGTGCAACATATGGAAAGCTCACACTGGGCATGCTCGCACACTTTGATAAATGAGGCATATGTCAGACAACATGCCATGGAAAGGCTGAACTGGGCATGCTCACACACTTAGGCCATATCTCCGTTTAGCAGTTGGCCACACATATCTGGTATTTGTACGTGTCAGTCCAGGAACCAACCACAACACAGCAATCTGCCCAGTGCACACAGTAAATGACTACAGAGACATAAGTGATATAGTGGATCGCTGTCATATGCAAACATCTTCCACAGATACACAAGTTGGTCATAGGAACAGGGAATGCTATGGCAATAAAGACCTGCAAACAGTAGAACAGCACAACAAATATTGTGCATCCGACAATTGAACATATGGGTGTAGAGGTCAATACTAGGCTTGTTGCCCTAGGGAATGACAGCTCAGCCAGAGTGTGCTTGGCATCTGCATCCCCAGTACAGTAGGCTACTGTGCCACTGTAAAGTAGGTCACATAAGGCAACATGTGAGGCTAGTGAGCTGTGCCTCTGTCAAGCAGGGGCACCGTGGAGGTCCCAGGGATTGAATGTGCTAAGCCACAGCCATGTTGTCGGTGTGTGCTGGAAGAGGGTTGCTGAGGATCTCTAACAGTAAGTGCCCATCAATAACAGACTGAGGGGAGCCCTATCTGCATTCTCTGGACAATTCCACTGTCAACACTGTGTTGTGATGATTATATGTGAATGAAGTGCCGTGCCGGAACTGTTCACAGATGTCCTCCCTCTGTGGGTTACAGCTCTGCAATGTATTAGCTCACTCTGTCTGTTGTACGGCTCATATATGGCTGGTGTACACCTGACAGGTATCTTGTTGTGGAGCAGTCATGGGTATATCTGGGATAGCATGATCAATGCAAACCGTACACATGCTCATAGAATGCAATTGTCAAGGATTATGCTGAGTGGCCAGTATAGTCCCCCAGCATGGGTCCTCTGAAGTCGTCCACCCCAGTCTTCACAAGTGTAGAGTCTGCTTGTGCTAAATACAGTTTGTGTGCAGTGACAACCTTGCCTGGGGGTGGAGATGGGATATGGATGTCCAGGGAAAGGTGGGTATGGTCAGATATCAACAATGGTGGTCTACCTCTGGTGTGGAACTGTGAGTACCCACGCTGCAGATGGAGAGGTGCAATATGTATTCCCCCATGTGGCTGTGGTGTATGGTTTTGCCATAGCACATGGACCCACAAATTGTAGAGGCTGTAGGGTAAAGTGGTAGAGGCCTGAGTAGTTCTCACACACAATATGCCTGTACCTGATGTTAACAACTGGAATGGTGTATGTGAACACCTGCATATCCCGGCACTGTTCCCAGGGAAGCTAAGTGTGTGTCCTGGATGTGGGTGTGGTGTTCTGGACTGGTTGTGTTGTGTGTTACAGGTCCTGTGGTCACAAAGCATGGTATAGAACATAACCTGCCAGTGCGATGTGCATATCTGACCCTGACGTAGGTGGCTGCAAATGCATATATATGCTATCCCCCACCTGACAGGTAGTACTACATGTACATAGCTCTGTAGAAATAAAGATGTCAGCACCCTATAAATACTGCAGGTGCAGAACAGATGCCCAGTAATTCGGATAGTGCGCTCTGCTAATGCGTCTCCCTCAAGTGTCATAATATTGTTAGGTAGGGGTTTGAATCCTGCAAATGCTCTGTGTGTGTGTGTGTGTGTGGGGGGGGTGAGTGGGGTTTGTGTGTGTGAAAGTCTGTGAGAGGGAAATGTCCCTTTTGGCAACTGGGAAAACACACTACAGGATGCACATTCCCCTTTCTAAACACTGATGATGTCAGCACCCTATAAGTACAGCAGGAGAAGGGAAACCTCCCAGTAATTCGAATAGCGCGCTCCGCTAACGCATCTGTCATGAGTGTCATAACATAGGTAGGGGTTTGAATCCTGTAAATGCTCAGTGTGTGTGGAGGGGGTTAGTGTGTGTGCAAGTCTGTATGAAAGAAATATCCCTTTTGGCAACTAGGAGAACACACTACAGGATGCACATTCCCCTTTCTAAACACTGATGATGTCAGCACCCTATAAGTACAGCAGGAGAAGGGAAACCTCCCAAAAATGCGAATAGCGCACTCTGCTAATGCGTCCGTCTCGAGTGTCATAACATAGTTAGGTAGGGGTTTGAAACCTGCAAGTGGCAAGTGTGTGTGTGCTTGGATGTGGGGAGTTTGTGTGTGTGCATTTCTGTATGAAACACGTTAGTTTTGGCAATCAGGAGATCACACTACCTGATGCACATTACCCTTTCAAAACACTGATGATGTCAGCACCCTATAAGTACAGCCAGAGAAGAGGAACCATCTAGTAATCCGAATAGTGCGCTTTGCTAATGCGTCCCTCTCACGTGTCATGACTTAGTTAGGTAGGGGTATGAATCCTGCAAGTGTGCGTGTGTGTGTGTGGGGGTAGTAGGGTGTGTGTAGATGCAAGTGTGAGAAAACAAATCCTTTTGGCAAATACTACAATACACCAGATGCTGCATATTCCCCCAGTAAACACAGGGGATGTCATCACACTATCAAGCACAGCCAAACAGGGCTAGTTGGCCAGTAATGCCAACAGTACGCTCTGCTACTGGGTCTATTACCATTGTCAGAGTACAGATAGGTATGTTTTGGTAACCCACAACTGCCACGTGTGGTTGTGTCACACATTATGACCTTGTGTGGGTCTTTGTGCATAACAATGCATGCCATTGCCTAAACCAGCAATGGCATTGCACACATGATGTATGTGTGTGACACATACACATAAATACCTGTGACCTGCAGTAGTTACCATGTGTGACACATGCCTCGAGTGGATAAATGGTATTTGCAATGTATAACAATATTACTGTGTCTTACTGTGCAGGGGCCACACACGGTATGTGTCTATACAGTGTGGGTGTCTATGGTAAAATACCTACAGCAGGGGATACACATCTGGTCTGGGCCATATAGTCTACATGTAGTCGATGTACAGGTGCTGCATGTTCCCACCTGTTGTGGGAGTGGTAACATGTCATTCCACTGCAATTCAGTGACCACATGCTGTGGATCCTTCAACTCGTGTGTTGTAGCTACAGTAATGCTCACGCACAATGTTTGGCTGGATGCAGTCCAGCCATATAAAGACAGTTCTTGAGACTGTCATATTGCCAGTGTTGTTATGGAGGATAGGTGGTTTTCCTGTGTATGGGAGGGTTGTGTGTGCCAGGCTATGAACCAGATGGCAGTCCGACACACTGTTAGCTGCACATGATGAGGCCCTGATGCTTTGTGCTGTGCCAACAACCTGGAGGTGTGTGTATCTGTGGTGCCTTGGGATACCACCCCCTGTCCATGTGTGTTACATGTGTAGGGGACGACAGGCATGGTATGAGGCATAACCTGGCAGTGATGGGTTGCACCTGTGAGCCATGAATCAGGACTCTGGTACTGCACAGACATTGCAGTTCACCGTGCTGAGGACAGTGTCCAGTGCATGCATCTTGCGGTGTACACTGCTGGTGTTGTGTAGCAGCACTGTTAGTGCCCTAACCTGTGTGATACCCGCAGAGGTGGCTATGTAATCCGTGTCCTGCAGCATAATGCAGTATGTGTGTATCAAGGAGCTTCGCCAATATACATCGGGCCATGGGTGTCACGTGTAAGCTGACCCTTGCACATCATTGTGGCTTCCCTAGCATGTAAGCACACGTTGAGAGCCAGCGGATACCCTATGAATGACATTGGAGACTGAGCAGACTGTAGACATACAACACCCTTCCTACATATAGTGGTAGCATACCTGGTGAGGGTATGTTGGCAACCAAGATCAGGCTCATACTGGCCTGTGCCACATGCTGAGAGATCCATTCTATGTTCCCTATCATGTAGTCCAGGGAGGTATGTCTCAGGTCATCCATAGTGGCATGGTCAATGAGTGAGTCATATGTGTCCATGCTTCTGACTGACCTGTATGCATGTGTTCTGTGGTGGACCATAGTGCCCCTGAGGCATATCACTGTGACCTTCACCAGATACAGCCTGTTGAGCGGGACCCCAGTGCAGCACCCAAGACAGGTACCTGACACATCTGTAGCAGGTGTGTTGTGTAGTCCTACAGGCTGTGAGTGTGTGGCAAACGGGATGTGTGTGCCATGTGTGGCATGTGTTCTGTTCCGATGGAACATATGCCTGTGTGCCAGCTGCAGAGGTGTGTGATGCTCAGGCAGGATGCTATTCTGAGTCCCTACATATGCCCCAGTGTGTTCAGCATGCTGTCAGTGCGTGTCTATGTCTGACTTGTATTGTAGTCACTGTAATATGACATGCCACCTGACAGGGTATGGCATTACTGGGTTCAGAGAGCTCAGTCCCCAGATTGGCTATGTGGTGGCATCCCACACATGTGTTGTACATTCCTGGCCAAGGGTGATGGCTGACTGCATACATGTGGCAGCTGTGACATTGCCACATGACTCACATAAACCACAACTGGACCATAGAGGTGATTCACAGGTTACCTTTGCACATGCTACCCTAGTAGTGTGATTGCCATGGTGAGTACCAACACATAGGGCCAATGGGGAACAACATACTAAAGGTGTGTATGTGTGGGTGTACTGCTACTGTTTCATAGCACTGGCATATATGACTGCACACATGGGTAAATGCCAGGTAAGACATGTGCAATGTGTAACAGGCAACGTACATGCGAACAGGATGGACAGTGACGTTCTGTCATGTGTAAACTTGACATACGTATCGTACGCTATGCAGATGTCACTAGGAGTCCACAGAAGCACTGTAACTCTGCATTGCAGGTGTAAGCAGTGTTCCAGGGAACCACAAGTGAACATGCATGCAAACAAAGCTACAGTAAGCAGGGCTGGAAGTAGTTCATTGTACAAAAAAGAAGGGGTAACACTAACAGTAAGTAACAATGCAAATATGTAGGCACTATCAACATGTACCCAGGAATACACAGCGCAGATGCCCATGGTAGAACTGATATTATGTCATAGTTAATTGTGATTTGGATTACATTGGTACTGCACACATATCAACATGTGCAAACATCCACATTGCATAGTCGTTCTGGGCAACTTGACACCATTACTGTACATGTCCATCATTGCATATCACTACTTGCATTAGCTTCCCCCCTGTGCTACCCATGTATGTGGCTATCTGTTGACATCCTTACCACCGGCATGCAATTATGTGCAGCTGTTACACTTTGGTACGTACTATGGGTGCAGATAACAATTCAGGACATTCATGCGGTTACTGCATCAGGCATGCTGGGATATACACACAGTCATATCAGCACACTGTACCAACATAATACTACTAATACACTTCTATGTAGTCACCCTGTGCATCAGCAATGTGTTTACCTGTTCCCGCAATGATGTTGGAGATTGCAGGAGGTGGCACAGTGTCATCATATGCACAGGGTGTGAATTAGGTATGCCTGCGTCTGCCACTGATACCACCAATTGACATGTGTGTGTATGTGTGTTGATGAGGGGCAGCAGTACAGGGTGGGGCACTGTTGGTGCAGTGTGTGCGTGTATGTGGTCGCCCTAGGTGTTAACATTTCGCATGTGTGTATGCATGCACGCAGTTCCACCTCATGGCTGCCATATACAGGGGCTTGTGGACAGCCACAGACTGCACCTGGCAGGTCATACAGATCAGTGTCTGTGGGCACGGACACGGTACCTGTGCCTGGCAGGGGTGCTACAGACCGTATCCAGTACTAAGCCAGACTGGGTACTGTCATCAGAAGCGGGAGTGTGTTGACTGGACACAGGTCCCTGTTGGGACTGTTCCGAGCCACGTGCACGTGGTCTTCTGGGGCGTTCCAATGACAGCACAGACCCAGCATTGCTGGGGCTGCTGCTGGCACTATGGAGGCATGCGCAGGCCTGTTGTCTGCGCCGACTGCCAGCTGCTGCTGTTGCTGGCATATGGCCACGTCGATGCCGCAACCACCCTCCATTGCCCTGACTCATGGACATTTGGTTGTGGAACTGCTGTAATATGTCCCCACAACGTCTGTCTATGACATCGGTGAAGTGACGGATAGCATCAGTTATGTCATGCATACTGTCAGTCATGGCTGTGTGACATGCTTTCAGCTCCCTCAGACCCTGTCTGGTGTACCTTTCCGTACGCGACTGTGCCTGCATGACAGCCCGAAACATAGCTGAGGTTGACAGACCTCTTTGGGCACGTCTGCCAGAGGCAGTATGCCCGTGGATGCTCCCACGAGAACCCATGGGCAACTGTCTGTGTGGTACCATCGCAGGACCCTGCCCATGGCTGCTGTGTGGGGAAGCATGTGCCACAGATACCACATTACCCTGGTCAATGCCCACTGTATCCTGTCCATCACCTAGGGACAATGGTGACAAAGGATGTACTGGCAGGATGACTGTGCGCAATGATGGGGTTGACAGCTGTGTACTGTCAATTGGCTGACCAATGGCGGACCCTGACACACCTTCCTGTACCATTACACAGATATCATCATTACCAGTACCTGTGGCACCAGATTCAGGTTCCCTGCTGCAGGACACCAGAGCAGCACCAGAACCTGTGGGAGGAAGACAGGAAACACAGTTTACAGTGTCCACACAATGTTACTAGTGATGCACTTATGCACACATGCACACATGCACACATGGACACAGGCACACATGGACACAGGCACACATGCACACGTGGACACAGGCACACATGCACACGTGGACACAGGCACACATGCACACATGCAGACATGCACACGTGGACACATGCACACATGCACACATGCACACGTGGTCACATGTACACATGCACACGTGGACACAGGCACACGTGGACACAGGCACACATGCACATGTGGACACAGGCACACCTGCACACATGCACACAGGCACACCTGCACACATGCACACCCCGCAGTATACACACAGAGCACTACTGAGTTACACTAGTGTTACTAGCACTATCAGGACTATTAAAGGTATTGTTAAACACACTCACCAGCATGGATGGCCTGCCTTGCTGTAACCCCGGAGGGACCTGCAGAAATTATGAGATTAATGTCAGTGGGCACAACTGTGCCATTGATACTGCATATGATACAGTGCAGTAGTACACCAGTTGCCTTTCACACATCAGCTGCTGATATTGCCAATATCACACATGCACAATTACATACTATGATGACAGCTACATACCACGGACACACCTTACACATGCATAAACTAACAGTGTACAGAACAGTCAAGTGTACATATGGCATATTACCTGCATGCTCCATGTCGTGCTGCTGTGTGGATCCAGCCTCCATCATGATGCAGGTGTATTGCTGTTGCTGTTCCGGGGCTGGAGCCACAACACTTAGGAGTAGCCCTCCAGTCTGGTGAGGGGGATGTGGCCACCCACCTCCTGTGGCAACCTGTTGCCTGTGGATATCCGGCCTTGCTGACGGACATTTCTGATCAAATCACTGCAGTGATGTCGTACCTGCTCATATGTCCTATTATGCGTGCCAATGTCATTTACCCTATGGACAAGATCTTGCCACAGTGCAGCCCTCTCCTGCTGATTCTGACTGGTGCGGGAAAACAGTATGTCATACTCCCGCACCAGGCTCTGGTGTATCTCCTCATCTTCCGCTGCAGAGTAGGTGGGATTACGCTGATGCGCCATCTCCCTGGAAGAGAACACAAGCAGGATATCAGCAGACTATGTCAGCAATATATGGCACACATACTATACATGATACTCATGTGTAGTGATATACTACTACTCCCATATGTTGCATGTGTGTGTCTCGTGGTGGATACACAAGTACATGGCCACATATCAGTGCTCAGCCAACACCTGTGCAACAATACCTGCCACATTCCAAACAACATAGTAGCATGCCCCATCGGTCAGCACACACTGACAGGTCCAAAGCACAACCTCACTCTGGGGGTTCATCCCAAGGTACTGTATGTGGGACGCCATCCACTAGTGTGATGTGGACACAAGTTACTCGGCCTGGATATACATATCCCACCACCACCAGCACAGTAGACTACTTTGATATGTATGTGATTAGACAGTTATTCACGTGTTAGGACTGAGATGGTATCCAGGCAGCACACTGGGCCAGTGGAAGCCACAACCCACACTGCTGACCCCTTTGCAAATGCTTAACACGGACATCCCACAGATTGCATGGAACTTGCACACACATTTCTAACCCTGACCCTATGCACAAAGGTTAGGCATCCTGTCCAGTGGACCTCAGCCAGAGGCAGATTGTATAACAATAGCAGGAGGCTACTGCAGGACAGAGCAGATTCACATTAAGGGAAGGCATCTGTGGTCAGCACTGGTACTATGCTACAGTCTCTCATAACAATGGCCATGGCCTACTCTGAGAGGGAAATGGCCACAAACACTATGGATAACCACAAGGCCTTCTTCAGTTGTTACACATATGGACCAAATGCCTCAGATATGCTCTGCGTTAATACACACCTACTTAACATTCACCAAACACACAGATATTGGCAACATTCTTGCAGACAGGTTCGGTGCATGTATCCCCCCTCCTTCTCCCCCACCAGTTGAAATACATATCACAGCTTTATGTAACCTCCCTATCATCTCACATGTCCAGGTGTGGGCCGCTCACAGCAAAGCAGAACACACAGCATCACTGTGACCTGATGGTATCCCTGGATGTGTGCTACATGCACTCCAAGAGGACATACAACCGCATATAAGACTGATAATTAATCTTTGCCGTACTACAGGATATGCACCTGGACACTGGCATACAACAACAGTGGTCCCACACCACTAAGGAGGCACCTCTACTGACCCTGGGAACTACCACATCATATGCATAACCGGCCTGGTCTGCTAAGCTATGGAATTATTCAGTATGGGACGCATATGCAGTGATATTGGGTACCTGCAGACACTTGTTCCCAGCCAGTTTGCCTTTGTGATGGGCTGATCCTGCCTTTTGAACCTGGCTGACCTTTCAAAACAGTCACTACAGCCATTGCTGAGGGCAACGCACAGACAACTGCTGCCAGGATCATGGCCTAACACTGATTGACATGTAATGTATAGTCATCCCCTTTTGGTGGAACTACGTACACACAACATATCACATGGACATACCTATAGATACAGACCTATGACACATTTGGAGGGTTCACAGTATGCAGACTATTAACCTGCTACTTTACATTACCTGTGTTTGTTGCAGCTGGTTGCGTTACCACTGCTTCTGCTTCCTGCTGCTGCTGGCACAGCTTACTACTGTCACTGCTGACAGCTTAGACTCACAGTGTGTAGCGTGTGTTTTTTTTTTTTTCTCTCTGTCTGTCTCTCTCCCTCTGTCTGCTTCCAGACAGTGCAATGAATGTATTGCATGTGTGGAGTGTTAGTACAGGATGCTTTTGTAGGTATCTGCATAGGTCCATGTGATGGCCTCTGCACCAATTGTAAGCCAGCATTTGCTAATTGCATGCAGCCAGTTGTGTACTGATTGCAGTTCTCACTGTGATTTCAGGACAGTGCTATAAAAGGGTATGTGAGATAGGCGTTGCCCTTTCAGATTGTAAGGGCAGGGACCATGCTGGTATGCTGTGGACACTGTTCCGTGAGTGTAAAGGTTAGTATCTCTCTCACGATTCAGGCTGTGTTGTAGATTCACATTTCTCCATTCCTCTCTCCTGTTCCCCGTAGTACGTGTGTATGCACAATGACACCTACAACTATATATATATATATATATATATATATATATATATATATATATATATATATATATATATATATATATATATATATATATATATATATATATATATATATAAATATACATACATGTATATATGTACATTAATTGACATTATTACCTACAAGCTACCAACTAGCATGGCTGTTTCTGTTCACACACTACTATTATGGGAATCCACTAGTTTTGACAGTAATTCTAAATGACATGCTTTGTGTACTACACATCCTATATTCCCTTTACATTCATCCCTACTATTACATGTTATATTTATTTTAGCACAATGTTCTTGTATAAGAGTCATGGCTTAGTGGTAGGTCATACAGACTACTGTTTCCAAGGTCCTGGGTTCGGGACTGACACTGGGATTTTATTTTGCTTTTGAACTGACTACAGGACCTGTCAATCAGAGTGACTAAGGCACTTTTAAGCAGTTGTAACCGGGTTAGCACTGGTTTGCGCGGAGCTCACGCATGCGCTCTGGCGTTTAGCTCCGCATACACATGCGCACACCCGCTTACAACCGCTTAACAGTGCTTACTCTGGCCCACACCCGCGCTATTTTCTTTGAAAGAAATGAAAATGGGGAGACAGGAAAGTGGTGAAAAAGGGGTCACAAAGAGGGTAAGACAGTAGGGAAACAAGCTTGGGATTTGCAGGAGGGATGTAGGTAAGGCCCATAGCTGCCCATTTCTTCATTAGCAACAGCTGTGCATATGTATGCAATTTGGTGTGACATTTGAAACCTTCCACCCCTGAGAGAGGTGTCAGGACAACAATAATACTTGTTGTACAGCCAGTTGTAATTGATAGTTTTCATGTCCAGCAGACATGTGTGCGGAATGGGCAGCTATGTATGGGGCATAATTTTTTGTGGGTACAGAGTGCCCTTTTTTTCAGGTGAGAGTGGTATGTCAGGTGAAGGAAGTCGGTATAGCTGGGGAGGTAGGTTGGGTAAGTCAACAGACAAGACAAACAAGACGCATACAGGGGCGGTGTATGACACATGTGGGGGGGGTTACACAATTGATGGGGACGGAGGTTTGGATATCCAGAGCCCATGAGCCCACAGATGGCAACAGTGGAACTGATATCCCCACCCATAGGCAGTTGCCACTGTTCCTTCACTGCCCAGGACGGGGCTGATCTGGGGGCTGTGTAGGCCGGGCAACAGGCATGCCCGTAAGTTGTGCCACATGTGTCTCAAGCTGGCGTAGGGGCTCGAGAACAGAGTCCCGGATCTCCCTACGCACCACAGTCCGGACGCTACGGAGGGTGAGTGGTGGTTCTCCTCCAGCCACGCTTGCAGAAGGGGGATGAGCCCCATCCCCTGCAGTGCTTCCACCGCAGTTGGCACAGGGCCACCGGAGGAGGGTCCAGACTGGGCACTAGTGCCAGGTGCACTCGCCAGCTGAGGTGGGAGAGGTGGGTCCGCTGGCACCCGCTTTCCCTGTCATCCTATGTTTTGTATTATGTCATGACAGTTTGGGTTAGTGACATATAATACCATTTACAATTAGTTGTAACAGCATGCATTAGTATTCCCATTAACCAAACACCCAGATATTCACACCATTGAACAGCGAGCATAACACATGCATAATTTGAACAGCAATACACGGTCCAACAACATGCAGGGTTGATTGATGGCAACAGGCCATCAGGTTTGGATGTATGAACAGGGCAGATGCATCAACAGACATGCAAATATATATGACCCAACAGGACAAATGTCCAGGGGTGTTAATTGTGATTGCACATACCATTTTCACGTGGAATGGGTTATATGGGGTTATAGGGTGGGGTGAAGAAAATAATATTAACACCTTCGAATACCAATACATATGCTGTACATTTCTAATAGCTGCACATATATACACACTACTGTTCTAACTACAGTTTTCTATATGATAACTACTTCAACTTGGTGATAGGACTGTTACTGCAACATCAATATACATTTTATTGTTCTTCATACACATTCATATCTAGCTTTGTTCAGCTACATCATCCTGCTATATTTGCTTTATATAGCTATAGACAAGTGTGGATGTTTGGTATATCAGACAATCATACTATCTGCATATTGCAGACTGAGAGCAACATATCCAGATTTTGGGATACACATTCCAGATGCAGCAACACTTTGAACAGATTTTGCTGTTTGGTTTTGATTCTCACATGCATTTCATTCTGTCTTGACTGCAGTATACTTTATTCAGGGGTTATTACTACTGTATTGCTGGATTCATGACACTTTCTCACACTCTCTCACTTGTTTTCATTTTACTATTCAGGATGGTACTTACTTCTAGGCTTTATTGACATGTTTTACCTGTAGCTATTACAATCCTTTCCAGCAGTCTCACTTCTGTCATGTTTCAGTATTTCAACAGGGATATATTTCACACGTGATTTCATCATCTTCTGCAGCTGTACTTTTCAGCCTGCTGCAGGTTGTGTACTATTTTCTTACAGGTGGGGCATCTTTATTTCAGAATTTATGTCAGACATTTTCATTTTTCTGTTTGGATTACAGACTGCAACACACTTTTGTAATCAAGCAATACTTGCAAACACTTTTACACTGTTACTTGCACATTTTATTACTTAGTGACTACACTGCACTCTTTTGCTAACTGTCATACTTTTATATTTCTTTACAGTTACTGGGAGTGGATTACTGACCTGCCTGGTGGTGCAACCGCACCAGCCTATCGCCATAGGCTCTGCGGTTCGCAGAACGGACACCTGCAGCTGTAATATAAATGAAGTAATATTGGAATACACATCTCCATAATATCAGCTAGTTTAATTTCTTACATACATAAATAAATGTAACTTACTCAGTAGTGGGGCGTTGGGCATTTGCCGGGCCTCCTGGATCCAAAGGTTCAATTGGTCTTGCTTGCATCTCTTCAGGTCCGCATGGTGGTGACGGACCTGCTCACCAGTCCTTGGAATCCATGTGGCACTGGTGAGATCATGAGCCAACCGGTCCCATGCCTCAGCCCTATATGCTCCCCACAGGACCTGGCCCTGCATGAGTTGGGCCTCATGATTGTGGTCTAGGAGCCAGACCATGTACCTGGACTCCTCAACGCCCCACCTCTGTGCTCGAAAGCAACTACCCTCACCTACTCCTGTCATTCTGGCTGCAAGTCAGTTCTACAATCGTTTATGATGTGTATTCCCATCTATGGGGCTTATATAGGCCGTTTTTCCCACACATATCTGTGATTGGCCATTTTGGAATTGTATCAACTTCACTAAACCTGCATTGTCATGCTCCAGTTTGTATTCATTCCTATATATTTGCTATTACTGCATTTATAAATACTGCTGTCATGGCTTAGTGGTTCAGTACCTTGACTATGGTGTATAGTATCCTGGGTTCGAACCTGGCCACTACTTTTTATTTTTTATGACTGTCTAGACAAGCTGAGGGGTGTGTCTGTGTAAAGGCAGTTTTGATACGGCTTGCTCAACATTGCCCGTCGGTTAGCTTGCTTGTGCGGTGCACAGCTCCGCGCAAATATGGTACGCTGGTTTAAGCCTCATTTGGCTATCAGCACGCATATTACGCTCAGCTCAGCTAGGGGCACATAGTTTCAGCCTGTTAAACCACTGCTCATTTACGGGCACTCATTTTGCACCTGTTAAACCACTGCTCAACTACGGGCACTCATTTTGCACCTGTTAAACCACTGCTCAACTACGGGCACTCATTTTGCACCAGTTAAACCACTGCTCACCTACAGGCAGATGCACTCACCCTGTTAAACTGTAGCTCAGCTATGGGAACATCTGGCATTTTTTATTGTTTTGTTACTTCACATTTCTTCAATATAAATGGGCTATTTCATTACATTTTACATAAATGTGATTTTATGTGTACATGTTTGTCAGGGACTTGTTTTGTGCTTATTTTGCTAAAAATAAAAATTGGTGTTGTGGGGGCTCAAACCATGAATGCCTGCTCTTCAGCCAACATCTCTACCACTACGCTATTGCTTCTTGGCTTACTTTGCATATTTAGTTCTTATATGCTTTCTTACTGACTGCTAACTGTGGCTGCGCTACGGGCACGCCCGTGCAAACGAGCGCACTCAAGGGCAAGCATCTTTACAATTTAAAAAAAAAATTATGAGATTTTCATTTGTACATTTTATGTTCGTAGTCTGTGGAGGCATGTGTTGTGTTGTGTTTATTCACATTTCCATGGACTCTGTCGTGGGTGTTTACTTTGGGCACTTTTACTCTTCTGGGGGCGTGTCCGCTTACAGGGCTCGGCCTACGGACATGCCCCCTACTGTCTTACACGGACCGTGTTAGCCTTAGGTGTGATTCAGCATGCTCTCATGAATATGCAGAGCATGCTGACATCACTCCGTTTAACTGCAGCCTCCGTGTAAGAGTTATAACTCTTACACGGAGGCTTCGTGAATCCTGCCCTATGTCTCCAAGATCATCTTCAGGGATTGCATGGATGAAGTCTTATATGTCATCAGACACCTCTGTGTGCAGATTAGCTCTCTCTTTTACATAATAGTAGCATAGGCATTATCTAAAGTACGATGGGCACCCCTTTCCAAGCATGCTGGTCCTGTAAGAATGGATGCTAAAGGCTTACACATTTTATTCATGCAGGCATCTTCCACAATAACCCATCGTAAATCAAGTCTTTAAGCATAGGGAGAGTCATTAGGACCTTTGCAATATTGGCGTACTTTGTGAACTCTCAGAATATCTCTGCCCAATAGAAACAAGATGTTAACATCCTTGTCAAGTGGAGGAAGGTAATCAGCTATGTGCTTCAGATGATGAAGATGCTCAGCAGCTTAAGTGTGGGAATCTCTTCTCTATCATTCGGCAGCTGATCACATTTGATCGGTGTAGGAAGAAGAAATTGAGTGTTGCCTTGTATCGCCATTACAATAAAGCCTTTCGCTCTTCTGCTTGTAGCATTTACCAGGTCAGTGCATGTACCTAATGTGTGCGGTGCTAAGTTACCTTTTATGTTAAACAAATCAAAGAACTCTGGATTTGAAAAGGAATGGTTACTGTGTTCATCTAAGGCAGCATACATTTTAACAGTTTTCTCCTAATGTCCTTCGTGGAATACTCGAACAAGGCATGTTTTAGCACAGGATTTCCCACAAGGACCTTCAGTACACTTAGAAGATACAGCTGTTGATCCTAGCTCAGAATTCTCCCCACCATACTTAAAACTGGGGTTAGAGCCTTCTTGAGGAGAATTTGGATGTAGAGTTGTAACATGCTGATTGCTATTACACTCAGAGCAATTGATAATAGCCTTACAGTCCCTAGCAAAGTGTGCTGCTGGAACACAGCACATGTAGCAAACTTTACACCTTCTAAGAAGTTCCTTGCACTCATGTAAAGATTTTTCTCTAAACACATGACACTTCCTAAGGTAGTGAGTTTTTTATGTAATGGACAATAGCAATTTGGATTGCTGACCTTCTCATCTCTCATGTCATTGGTGACAGATGAAGTGTTGTGCACAACTCCTGTCTTATGGACAAAAATAACATTGATCAAGTTCTTGTGCTTAACACTTAAGTTTTCATGCCTTGCAGGTGTTGAGGGCAGAACATATATCATTAATTGAGAAGCTTGTCTCGTTCTTTGCCTTGGTTAACTCTCTAATAAATTCAGAGAAGAAAGATAAAGGCAGAAATGGGCTTGATGTTGTTTCTTGTACCTGGAACCTACTAAAGTCCATTTCTCTTGAATATTGTATGGAAATTTTGTAATCACAGGGTTCACACCATGAGCAGTATCTAAATAACTAAGACCTGGTAGCTGTGGATCTGATTTGGCAATCTCAAGTTCAAGAAGAAGATTGCGGAGTTCATGCAGTTTGCAATTGTCTTTAATGGACAGTTTAGGAAAGTTCTGCAATCTTTTAAACAGGGCAAGCTCACTAACTTCTGAACTTCCATATGTTTGATCTAGTCGACCCCAAGTAGTGATGACACCCTTGGATAGATCATCACTATGGACAGTTTTCAGTCTTCTGGCATAATCAGCTGATTGAGGCTGTAGCCATCTTATTAACAAATCCAATACTTCTGAGTGTGAGCTGTCCATATCTTGAATTGCTGCCTTGAAGGTGGATCTCCAACTCCTATAATTCCCTGGGTGGTCATCAAATTTTGTGAGCTAAGTGTTAATGAGCCATCTTTGGATCATATACCTTGCAAAGTCTGACATGTCAGTTTTTGAAATTTTCATATCTGTAGGTGTTCCTTGAGCATTACTGCTGATTATTGGGGTCTGTATTAGAACACTGAAGTTTCAAAACTTCGAGTGTTCTAATATCGACCCGTTTTCAGCGAACGCTGAAAATATCAAATAAATGAAAAAACAAATTTTTTCGTAGGGAGAGAATTCAGTTGTCTGTTTCTGTTGCTTTGGTATTTTCAGTGCTGTAGTGGAAAGTTATGGGTTGGGTTCAGGTAAGTGTGCGATTGTGTGGATGTGAGGGTTAGGGTGGGTTAGGTGAGTTAGGGTTAGGGCACGGGTGAGGTAACTGTGCGATAGTGGCAGACCTTAGGGTAGGGTTTGGGTTAAGGTAAGTGGATAGTTAGTGGTGTATGTATAGTTTAGTGTAGGGTTAGGTGTAAGAGTTTAGGTTTATGTGTGTGGATTGCTGTTTGTTTGGTGTGCTTGTGTTGTATGTATGTGTTTTGGAACAGCAAATTTTTCCCTAGGAAAAAATTCGCTGTTCTGTATGTTCGATGTTTTAAATTTTCGATTAATAGGGTTTGATATTAGAACACTCAAAGTTTTGAAACTTCTGTGTTCTAATAAAGACCCACTTATTGTACCCAGTGCATCATACTTGAATGATATAGGAGTAAATACAGTTGTAAATGGGTTTGGCTCAAGCAGAGGTTTACTATCTGGACATCTAATTGCATGCTTTGAAAGCTGTGTCTCAACAAGCGTATTCCTGGTACTAAGAGACTTTTTAAGATTCTGATAATCTGAACCTGCAAAGATCTGAGAAGTAGTATAAGCTGGCACTCTGTGAATTGAAGATGAATGATGTGCTTGAGCTTTGTGTGTCAAGATTTCTCTGGTAGGCATGATATCATTATCTACATTCGGACTTAAGACAAATTGCAGAGTTCGTTTTGCAGAATCTTCCAAGGCAGTTAAGCTGGGATGGTTGGTGACTACCTTTCCTCTGCAGCTTCTTCTAAGATGCTCAGTTTAGCTAAGGCCACTGCTTCCTCACGTTCCTTTTGGAGGACTTCTAACTGGACTTCTGCTTCAGCCTGCCTGCGTGAAGCATCCGTTTTAAGAGCAACTTCCCTTCTGTTGCAGGAAGCTTGAACCCTTGCCACTTCTGCTTCTGCATGGACTAAAATTAGCCAGCTGCTTAAATCAGATATTTGAGAGAACGATTTAACTGATTTTCCAGAATGCTTGGATGAGACTGATGAGCAGGACTCAGTTTCCTGCAGCTGTTTTATTCATTCTTTTAGCCTTAACTTGGCTTCCAAAACTAAAGTGTGCCTTTGTTGATCAAGTATTTAGCTCCTGTAATGATTCTTCTATGTTGACATTCAATAGAAATGTGGAACAATTATCAGAGTCTCTCTTATAATTTTCATAGGTATGCCTTGAAGCACATCCTTTAATTGCTCTACATCACTACCTCTGACGTGGTTGACCACAGCTAAGCAATGTGCGGTTTTGTTCCAAGAATATAACAGTCTATCAGACATTTCTGTCTACTGACCTTCAAAAGCCTCTTGGGGCTTCAAAGATAGTTTAACAGTACATTTAGGTGAGCAGATAATTCACCCTGTTCCTAGCATCCAATAAAGTAAAGAGCAGTTTACTGTGAATTTACTGTGAATCCTTTTCTAGTAACTGCACAAATTCCCATACAGACATAAAACTGCTGTGTACTGCAGAGCTGAGCTCCAGCAAAGAGCAGCATAAAGTAAAATTGCAAGAAGTTAACAAACAATGGAAGCAGAGAGAGAGAGAGAGACAGAAAGTTCCAGTTCTTTAGAAACACAGTAATTTAGAGATGCAATCCCAAGTGCAGACAGATTTTTAGACTGTTTAAAATAGCACGCAGATACAAATGCTGTCAAAACACTGCAAATACAACATAATTTCATATGTGACTATATCTTTCGAGCAGAGGGAAAAAAACATGTCCTTTCTCAAACGGGTGCCACTCTAATAGCAAACAGCATAAATGCAGGCATGCCGCTGTAATGAAGTTTAAACAGTTACTGAAGTTCAAGCAAACAAGCTTTGCAAAACCGACTTTTGATTAGCCCCAGGCCTTAAATGAACAGGCCTCAAAATCTGCCCTTTTACTATTATGTTCCTGATTATTGTGCAAGCAGCACATGCCAATTAAGACCCGGTCTGTACAGAGTGTGCAGTCTTTATTAGTAGAAAAGAACAAACAGACAGTTAAACTCACCAAGTTAGCCATGGAATAGGAATCCATACACTTTAATGCAGACTGCAGAGAAGGTGGAGGCATACAAAGCATAAAAGATGTATTTTCATAACTATTGTGCAGGTAAAAAGGCAATAATTTGACAAACCTGATACACTGAATTAAAACTAAACTAAACAGCACAGACAAGAAAAGGAGGCCAGGAAGTGCAAATACTACAAGTAGGAAGGGGAGGATGGAACATACCAAGTACATCAAACTATATTTCTAACACAGTCTGCCATGGCAGTACAGGGACACTGCTATTACCATCTTTGTCTCATCAGAATCTGCTGATGTCATCAGCTGTAGCTGATTTGCAGATGTGCAGTATTCCCATCATGGCAGGGTCAGAGACTGGCCTGCAGGTCAGGCACAAGTCACCTCATCCTATACGGTACTGATTGCAGTGACAGGGCTTTCAGTCTACGCACATACATCATGGTATGGTTTGTAGGCCCTGTATTTTCTTGGTGAGAAACCTTTGTGGTCTCTCCAGCTACTGCAGGTGTCTGGTGAGGTACATGCAAAAGGGAACATTATACTCTATTAGTGTTCTGATGAGGTTCAAGTACAGTGGTGTTACATCATCCTCAGATCTGGATACAATGGCCTGACTTATGAGGTGTACGACGTAGCCTTTCCATACCACTGTGGACACTTGGTGGTCGAATTTCAGATTGCTATCTATGTGTGTTCCCAGGTCTTGCACCACTGGTTTCAGCATAGGGGGAGTGTTGTCAACATTGTAATTAGCAGGGAATTCTACTTTGCAGAAGGCCAAAATCTTGACACATTTTGGGTTCATTTGTAGACTGTGTGTCTTTGGCACCAAATCATTTGTCTGTGTTAGCCCATCCTGTAGTATATTAACATCATTGGTGGACTCAATGATTGCACCCAATATGCAAGAATCAGCAAAACCGGTGAGTCAAAGGCTGTATACTTAAGCCTGGACTGTCGAGAAATAGATTCCAACAGTATAAGGCCCAACACAAATCCTTGAGGTATGCCAGTGGTGACAGCTCTACTGGCAAAGGTTGATTCACCAACTTTCACAGTATGTGTTTTGTCGGCGAGCAAACTGGTTAACCATCTAGTGATGTAAAGGTTAATCCCCAGCTGGGTGAATTTCTCAATGATACGTAAGTGGAGGATTATGTCTTATCTTCATCCAGGCCTATCACACAGAATCAATGGGCTGTGACAACATCACAAATTGCCTATGTGACAAAAGGAGGTACTGCCAGCCCAGCTATTTGGAATTTTGTAAATAATTGTATGTCATTCGTGAATTTCAACATGACTCGTATGCTTGTGTTAAAAGTATATTAGAACTGTATGTTATGTGTATATCAAACTGCTGGTACAGAAGTGTGTGTTGAAAGGGTTTGCAAAGTACTGGGCTTAAAGATGTGCCCACAGTGTATCCTACTGGAAAATAACAGAAATGTATATACACTATTGTAACTGTGTAAATGTATATAGTTTAACAGCGGAAACTGGAACATAAAAGGTTAACTTGCAAAACTTCAGAAAAATGGTTGAAATTAAATTATTTTATAACTGACCTATAAAAGATGGTTTCAATGCAGCAAGGATACAGGATGTCTAAAACTAGGGAGCCTTCTGCACTGTCTTGTAAATGCTTTATTGCTTTATGCTTTCCAACAGCTGCAAATGTCTGAGGGCTATGTATTTTTCACAGGGAAATGCTAAATGCTGGCAGTTTCAAGCAATGGGGGTTTAGCTTGGGAACTAAAGTCAGCTGACAAGAAGTGATGTCATCCTGCAAGCTAACCCAGCAGTAATATTTGATATTAATTTAAGATGTCTCTGAGAGAGAGAGAGACAGAGTATTCTGTATTTGTCTTTGACCTAACAACATCAGCTGGAAAACCCATTCACCACACTTGCCTTGCTCTGTAAGTAAGTTAAGTAGGGTATAGTAACTTCTCAGATTCAGTAAGGAATATAGTGAAGTATATGTAAGATCGTTTCTGTATTTATTTGAGACTGTTCTGCAAAGTTGTTTTTAAGTATTTCCTGTGATTTTGAACTCTGAGGTAACTGTGCATATTTTCTGAGTATTTTCTTGTTTTTTTTTTATTATTTATTATTAAATATATTTAAACCTATCATTGTGGCTTATATTTGCGAGACCTATTTAAGTTCTGAGAGTACTTTCATATTTATTTGGTGACACTGTGTGTACCACTCCTAATAGCCTTGCTCTTGGTCAAACTACCGTTTGGATTAATAGTAACATTACACAGTAAGATTAGACACCCTTTGTTAAGAGCCTTAAAGTAGAGAGAGTTGGCTGGTAGCAGTAATAACTACCTTATAGTCTGGGCAAAAGGGGGCATAGCTAGGAAACCTGTGCCAGCCTTTCTCAGGGGTGTGTATGTGTATGTGTGTTTGTATATAAATCAAATCTCAAAGAGTGTGTGTGTCAGCTACTTGAGCAGGGACACAAAGGACTGGTTGAACAGAGAGAGTGCTGGAAGTTTTGGCTTGGCCATTCAGCTGAGATCTCACTTCTATAGCTGTGCCAGTGGGGAGTCTTATTGGGGATCTGGAGAAAGAGGGAGAAACCAGCCCCAGACTGACTGTGGTCTCTGTGTGCTCTTAAGGGAAATTGCACTTTACTGTGTGTGTGTACTTGTCATCCTCCCAGGGTGTATGCCCCCCAGTGTTGCCAGTGGTGAGGATTGAGGTTCATTGATTACTAAGCCAGTGTTAGGGGTGTCACAGCCTATAGAGTGACTCAGAACATATACCTACCTGACATGGTTGGATACACACCTCAACACTCCCTTCAGGTGGACTATGTACCTGTAGAAGGGTGTACTCCAACATACATACATCTGAGTGTGTGTGTGGGGGGGCAGCATCTGATACATACATGCATGTATAGACACATCCTGACTCTCCTCATCAATGAGGTAGACCAACATGTCATCATGGACCTTCTCTAAATGGACACTAGTAATATCCCGGCTGTGTTCAGCAGATGTGGGAGTTCTTAATACTACATCCATGTCTGCTAAATCTGTTAGATGTTTTCAAAGAGGTCATCGAGGGCATGGATGATGACAACACTATCATCCTATGGAACATGACCAGGTCAAGGCATTTGACACAAATCCACACTGGGGTATTCACTCAACATTGTCAAATGTGGACAAAAACACCTATATCAACAGCTGGGTAGACTACTGGATCACATATGTGGCATCTAAATATTTTGAAATGTGTGAAGTGACCTATATCTTGGGTCCAGTGAACAGGTCCATACATCAGGGCTGTTTGCTAGGCCCTTTCTTGTCCATTATTTAAGTCAAAGATGTCAAGAATTACATACACATCCTATGTCTAAACAGCCGTCTAGAGGACTACAGATGGTGGGTAATCATTGACTCCAGCTGTGATATTAGTACAATACAGACAGTATCAACACATACTAAAGATTGCTGCTACAGCCATGACAACATGTGAGATGAAACAAAAATATGGGGGGGTTTGTTATATTATGAAAACAACCTCACAACCCAAGGATAATGTAGACATCATACCCTATAAGCAGATCAATTGGTATGTGACCTGTGTCCTGGGGTAGATGGTATATGGAATGTCCACCAGCATGTGGCCACAGTAGTGACTACTCCCTTGTGTGTAACACAACTACTGAGTATGTGCAAGACATCCACATCAAAGGCCATAATACCTCCATAGGTCACAGCCTTCATCACACCAATAACTGAATACAATGCACCCTTCTTCATGTACCTCCCTACACATCTTCTATTGATGTGTAACTGCAATGTACCACCTTTGCCACAGTGAGCTGTCACACATCTTACTGGCCATACCTAGGTATTCATTTTGTTGCATAAACATTACTGTCTGATGGTGCAGAACTGCCAGCAAGGTGTTATTCCAGATGCATGTCTGATACCTGTTTCAGTGATGCACACAGTACATACATAGCTATTTGACAACATTGATGGCACGGGATACATTTGTGACATTGATGGCATAGGCTACATTCATGACAGCGTGGATTGTGCTCTCTCTCTCTCTATGTGTGTGTGTATGTATATATATATATATATATATATATATATATATATAGATATATATATATATATATATATATATATATACATATATATATACATACACATATAGATATCTATGCCATGCACACCAGTCAACTCGCCTGTATTGCTCATAATGTCATATACAGGTATAGCAGTGTCCCTCCTAACACTTCCAGCAGATGTTACAGTGTCAGGATGTTGTGCTTGATTACCTCATAGATTGAGGACATGTCACAATAGTTGTACAAGTGTGTTAGTGCAGGACCATCTATGATCACTCAGAATCACATATGTTGTGTCAGGGACATATGATTACTGGTGTTATTATTCTGATATTGTCCATGACTGTACGTGCTTCTTTTACTGTTGTCCATGAACCTGCAACTGTGTCCCACTTGTTGAAGACCTGTGCTGATATTACAGTCATATTCAGCCAAATCAGTTTGCACAGCTTCACAATATGCACCAAACCCAGATTGTATATAACATCCCTGATGGATGTCCTCTCCATTGTTCATGTCAGGATGCTTATATCACAAAGATATCTTCTCCATTGTTATGTCACCTTCTCTGACAGTCACAAAATATACATTTTCACTGTGCTGTTCGTACTTTACCATGTCGATACATGATTAGTGTACCTGTTACAACTGTCTTCCATTTACATACCTTCATCTGCTGTACATTATGATGTTTCACCTGTCTTCTTTCCCTGTGTTCATTCCTATAATTCATCTGTGTCCCCCTATTCAATACACACACTTTGTTTATTTTACACGGCAGTCCACGTACTCTTACAGATCATTTACACAACTTTTGTACAGAATATCTGGAATGGGATTCCACAATACTCTGCACTGTATACACTACCATGTACTGTGTTTAGACCATATACATTTCTGTATGATAAACCCTGGTAACCATTGTGGCATTCCATGTAATCCTGTTAAGCTAGCTTGCTCTAAGATAAACAAGATAGCTATCCGTGTTTCTTTACACGGTTTTCTGGTCGGCAATACTGTTGCCAGCCATGAAACTGTGCTTGTTTACATTTAAATCCAGTGTGCAGCATGAATATGCAATCACCGCTGCTGTTCACCAAGCAAACATGAAATCTACACAGAGTTTATTGAGTCCCAGTGCTAATATAAAAACATTAGTTAAGAATCAATACAAGGTATATGACAATAATTTAATATTTAGAGAAATTTTAGACAGCTTGTAGAAAAATTAAAGGTAAGTTAGTCTAATACAAATAGGAAATGCAATATGAAGTGAAAGGAAAAACAGGTTTATGGTATATTTAGAGAGAAAGTCGGGGAAGAAAATTAGTTAGCAGTAAGAAAGTAAGTGAGAAAGGGAGAGTAAGGAGGTATAAGGAATGAAAAGGTACTACTTCACATATTGGGATATAGTTTATTCTGGTTCTGAGCAAGAACAAAGCCAGATTTTACCTAGGCAGCCTTTCAGAGTGGTTTTGAAAGATGGGAGGGAGGGTATAGACCTGATGGATACAGATAAGGAATTCCAGGCCTTAGCAACCTTGTATGAGTACAGACAATACCCAGCAGATTAGATAGATTTGTAGACAGACAGGAGATTTTGGTCACTGGATCACAATGACTGATTGGTAACATAGTTGTATAGAATGTTTTTAGTGCTGGACAGGCAGACGGATGCTGGCTAATTTAATATGTGGTAAGAAGTTGTGTATATGTTAGTTGATGTGGCAGTTCTGACCAGTTTAGGCTTTTCAGTGCTATACAGTGGTGAGTTCTGAAAGGGGTATGTGCTTCAAATTTAGCACTTTGTTATAACATTGTTCAGTTTTAATTTTTGTGAAGCCCAGAGGTTAGTATGGATGGGAGCAACATAAAGAAGGGTGTGGAGGAGATAAGTTGTGGCAAGTGTAGTTCTAGTTGCGCCAGTGAGAAAGTTTTTCACTCTGTAAAGCATCCCTCATTTTTGATGAATTTTTCTTATGCAATTTTGTATATGCGGTCGAATGTAAGATTATCATCTACTATCACACCTAATAATTTGCTACGAGAAGTGACTTCAGTGGTTGTATTATTAAGAGATAGAACTTTAAATTTTGTTTTTTCATGAGAGAGATATTTGGGGAAAGGGTAGTAGTTTGGTCTTAATACAATTCAGTACGATTTACCATGGATATCAGTTAAGAAATTCTTAACATACTGATTGTTTAACAGATCACTTTAAAGTGAAACAGTGAAGAACATATGATTTTTAAGACTCAAAATAAGGAACGTTCCTCATAATGAAGCACACTTGAGCAAAGATGTCAGGAGGCGTATGCACTGTACTGATTTCAGTACAACTTCTTTGGAAAAGGGGTAACACTAGGACCCTGAAAGTGTGACAAGGACGTCGGGAGGTGTACGCACTGTACTGATTTCAGTACAATTGGTTTGGAAGAGGGGTAGAACTAGGATCCTGAGTTTGTGAGAGTGTATGTGTGTATGAGAGTGAGAGAGAGATCGATCGTGTTATTATTTTACACTCGCTAAGCAGCTGTTTAGCGAGTGTAAAAAAAAAATAAAACAAAAAAAAGTGTGCGTGTGTATGTCTGTTTATGTTTCTGTCTGTGTGTGTGAGTGCATGCATGTATGAAAGCAGAAGATAGAGACTGTGTGTGTGACAGATTGAGAGAGAGAGAGAGAGAGAGAGAGAGAGAGTGAGAGTGATCAAACGTTCTTGTGTGAGTGAATGCGTGCAAGAAAGCAGAAGAGGCTGTGTGTGTGAGAGATCAAGAGAGAGAGTGAGAGCGATTGAGAGAGCTTGGGTGAGTGAATACATGTATGAAAGCAGAAGAGGCTGTGTGCGTGTGTGTGTGTGTGAGTCAAGAGAGAGAGAGTGAGAGCGACTTGAGAAATCTTGTGTGAGTAAATGCATGTATGAAATCAGAACAGACTGTGTGTGTGAGACAGGGTGAAGAGTGAGAGCAAGCGAGCAATCCCCTGGGAGTAGTTAAGAGGTCTGCACATACCTCTCTACCTCTAACAGCAAGAAATCTGGACAAAGCTATAAATAATGGGGGGAACAAATGCCCAAAAATAAGGACAATTTTTAAATACTGTTCTTACAAACAGAAAGTAGATAGAACAACAGGTTTTGCATTAGCATGACTTTTCTTCACTGTATTAAGTCTGAAACTCAAATGATTGCCATTATTTTCTTACTACAGCCTTCAATGATTTGCCAGAAAACCACAATTTTATGAGAAACAGACCAAAAATATGAGGCAAAAATCTGTACAGTTAAGAGATATGGGTTTCTGTACCTCACCTCTTAGCTTGAGTTATCTGGATAAGCCTAAAATTAATAGGAGACAAAGACTCAGAATAGGAGCATATTTAAATGATTTGTGTTCTGAAGTGTGTGTGTGTTTGTGTGTGTGAGACAGAAAGAGAGAGAGAGAGAGAGAGAGAGAGAGAGAGAGATCAACCACTGGCAGCAGCAGTGAAGAAGTTTGCAAACCTCTGGACCTTTCAGCTGAAGAAATCTGGATAAAACCTAAAATAAAGGGAAACAAAGACTCAAAAATATGAACAGATTTTAATTATTGCTCTTATAAAATTACAAACTTGCTATTTGTGTTAGCATGAATTTTCTGAAGGAAATAAAAGTCTGAAACTCAAATGTAGGTCATTATTTAGTAACTTCACTCTCCAGTAACTTGCAACAAACCAAACATTTTAGGAGTAAGGGACCAAAAAATAAATACCTGGATATTTTTTTTTCAAAGTGTTATATTTTGGATGTAAAATGCTTCTTCCAACACCATTTGCATATACTACAGCAAGTTTGAAACATTAGGTGGAGGAGCTGCTTTACATCAAAAATATATAAAAAAAAATATAGTAATAAAAAATAAGTAAAACACAACAATTTTACAGAAAGCCCATTCTCTAAGTGCAATAATGCCTTCCAGGTTGTGCCGGTGGTGTCGAGCCTGAGAACATCCCTGGGTGGGCATTATTTACACAATAAAACACACCATGTTGGACATTATTGCTTGCATAAATTACATCAGAGAATGAGCGACCTATAGATCGGCAACCTGACTGGAGAACAAACATTCCCCATCAGGGTGTAAATGTACAGGTAATGCCTGCTGAAAAAGTGCTTCATGGCAGCATATTAAGCTGCTGTGGAGCTCAGACTGAAAGTAACCTAATGGTCACCGTTATTTTACATTCACTAAGCAGTGCTTTTGCTGTTTAGTGAGTGTAAAATAAACAAAAAAAAAGAAGAAAATGAAAAAATAGAAACATTTAACGAGTGCAAAAATAAATGAGACAGACAAGTGTGTGTACATATGTGTGTTTATGTTTATATTTGCATGTGTGATTGTATGCGTGCTTATATGCATGAAAGTGGAAGTGTGTGTGAGAGAGAGAGAGAGAAAGAGAGCATGAGAGAGAGAGAGAGAGAGAGAGAGAGAGAAAGAGAGAGTGTGTGAAGATTGATATCCATCGACCACTGGCAGTAGCAGCAGTTAAGAAATCTGCATACCTTTCAATCTCTTAGTTCAAGAAATTTGCATTAAACCTAAAGGGGAGCAAAGGCTCAAAATAGGAACATATTTTAAATATTAAACTAACGTCTTTCGGCTTTTCCTGGTTAGGGGTTGCCACAGCAGAACTCCGGTCTGCTAATGATTGGCAGTGGATTTTTACAGTGCCAAGTTGCCAGCCCGACGCCCAACCTTCAAAGAAGGCACACCCATTCATGCACGCACCTACCTGCATGTCTTTAGATGTCACTTGACCACGGGGAGGACATGCACACTCCATACAGAAGGCACTCCAGCCGCGAATCGAATGGGAGAATCTCTTGCTATGAGGCGACAACTCTAACTGCTGTCCCACTGTGAACATATTTTAAATATTGCAGTTATGAAATCACAAGTTTGCTTGAATTATAGGATTTGCGTTAGCATACATTTTCTGAAGCACAAATGTGTGCGTGTGTGTGTGTGTGTGTGTGGGTGTATGACACAAAGTGAGATCGACATACCACTGGCAGCAGCAGTAAAGAGGCTCAAGAAATCTGGATAAAGCCTAAAATAAAGGGGAAACAGAGGCTCAAAAATAGGAACACATATTAAATATATCTCTTATAATATTATAAAGTTGCTTAAATAACACGATTTGTGTTAGCATGAATTTCCTGAAGGAAATAAAGTCTGAAACTCAAATGTATGTCATTATTTAGTGACTTCAATCCCCAATGATTGGCAATGAACCATACATTTTAGGAGTAAGGGACCAGAAAATTCATAGAGTGTTGCTAAACTAACAACCCAGGGTCCTTTCTAAGTCTAGCCAAGTTTTCTCAAAAGAATAATGATATCCTGGACCTAAATAGGACATTGAGGACCAGGCATTTATAAGATACCCATGTCCATAAGGGAGATGGGTGCCAGACCTGGTGTAAATTTCCTATTCCCCATTCACTGGTCTAGGCTGAGCTTAACCTGAGTAATAGACAAACTCAGCTTCCCATGTATGGGAAGCCTGTTCCATAGGAGGGGCAGTCTCTGGGACACATCTCTGTCTCCAACATGCTCTTTTTAAGTAACAAAAGTCCTGACTGCAGCCCATGTGACCTGAGTTTAAGCAGCTTATGTGGTTGATGGGGATGGCAAGAAGGATGAGCGTATCTATCGTGGGGAAGAGGGACATACCGGAGTGTCTCTCCAGTGGAGGATGTAGAGCTCAATGAAAAGATTCCAAGCTGGGGTTGGCAGAGGACAATAGTAGGTAAGGCCACCTTATGGACCTGGGACAGGGCACACAGGCTACTTACACTGATGTTAGCATTTAAGAGAAGGGCTTAGGACGAAGGGGGGAAAAATGGCCATCTAGGATGATTGCACTACTCCCAGATCCTGCCTCACTTATCATCTGAGTGAAAATTCAGTCCACCCCCTCCATAAGCTGTTACTTTGATATGAAGGAATAAATAAATCAACATATCAACAGGAGGGTGGCTTCACAGTTAGTGAGTGTCAACAGAAAATCATTTATATGAAGCTGTAGCTTGGTTTGGGGATTGGGGCAGTAATGTGAGAGATGTGAGTACAAATTTGAAAATCCTAGATCCACCCTGCAGTTGAGAGATATGCCTGGACCATTGAGAGGTATGCCTTTGAGGCAGATGCAAGCATATAAACATTGTCTCAAAACAGTTACATGCTTTGTCCTGGTCGTGACAGCATTCTTCTAAAGTATCACACAGTATAAACCTGGATGTTATTCCATCTTCCAGTCTCTGAAACCAGACTTTACTACAATATAAAACTATATCCCACACTAAATGTTAAAGCATAAACTAACAACAATGTGAACATTATAATACTGTTGTATATGCTCCTAGACCTACTATATATTTTTTTCATTTCCAGTCTCAGATTCGTGTATGTGCCATTTTTGGTGAAAAGAATGTTGAACAAATCATGACAACTAGCAATGTCTTAGATTAGTACAAGGCAAATTGTTTATATCTGCCTAATAAAAAACACGACTGCTTTTTGGTATCCAGGTACAATGAGAGGTAGATTCGAAAGGGCGGTAGAAGACTTAGTGATCAGTTTGTCACCAAGGGTTAACATTTTTATTGCAAAATGAATGTATTGCATGCCTTTCTGATGGAGGAGGGGTTGTTTCTGTTGACATTTGTGGCGTCATCTTACCACGCACTGGTTTACACAGTTATGGCTGTCAGAGGTGGAAGTGTAGTTTATCGATATTTACTGCGGCTGTTAGTACTTCACAGTTTCATTCTTATCTTTAGTGTTTTGGGAAGTGGAATTCGGGTGAGTCATGGTTCACATATCAAGTAGTCTTTTTTTTAACACGACTACTCGTTACAGAAACGTTCACTGCAGCTACTGGATACCGTGAATGCTTTTGGCAGATACTTGCACTGTCGTTTCATTTTAGTGCTGTGGACGTAAAATTTGTATGGTATTGACGTAGATTTGTATTGTCCATAGTGGTCCAAGCTGTGGGGTACGTAATTGGTGTAATCAACAAGGGATGCTAAATATAAATGGTGAAATAACAGTGTATTCGATCACCTGATTTACTAATGCTAGGTGGCTTTACAATTCAACAGCATTCTGAATGTATTCAGATTTAACTTAGGAAGCAAATTGTAATATTCTTTACCAAGGTCTCATATTCATTTTTTAAAGATGCGTTCTGTGTACTTGCTTTCACTTTTCATACTCCACTCACTCATCGTTTAGCAAAGTTTGATGAACGGGTCCCTATCAAAGCCTGGTACAATATCATGCATGATTTATAATTTTACACTTGCAGTTTTTTTTTTACCGGTATTATGCTTCATTTGTAACCGGACTTCCGCGGTGGTGCAGCGGTGGCCTTTTTGCCTCACAGAAAGAGGTTCACCCGTTCGATTCTCGGCTTGGGTTGGGAGTGCCTTCTGTATGGAGTGGAGTCTGCATGTCCTCCCCGCGGTCGAGTGGGCGTTCGAAAGATATGCCTTGAATGGGTGTGCCTTCGTTGAAGGTTCGGTATCGGGTTGGCAACTCGACACCGTAAAAACCAACTGCCAATCATTAGCGGACCGGAGTTACGCTGTGGCGACCCCTAACTGGGAAAAGCCGAAAGACAAACAACAATATGCTTCATTATGTAACTGACATAAGAAGATTGCCATTTGGATTGTCACTTTCTCGTGGTTCCTCTCAGAGTAATAACTGCCATCCAAAAGCCACATACATTCCTCCACAGTGAAACATTCACAGTCAGCAGTAACGTTTTATGTTGGCAACAGACTGAATTATGATAGGTTGCCTGCCTTGGGGCATTAATAATTGGTAGGGATGTAAGCACCAATGAAGTAGAGAGTGTGGCTCTAATATAAAGACATAACTCTCAGTTCACCCCCCCCCTTGTTAATTATCCTTTGCAAGCAAAGTCTGTTTTCCACTTTCGACCACCAAAAGTGTTCTGGTGCACTGCTAATTCACCATCCTTTGGCTGTGGAGAAGTAACTTAAACTGTGCGATGTCCAATGTGCACACACTGGGCAGAATGGGCAAACACCTCTACCACCATCATCCACTGACTTACAAACTTAGAAACTTAGAGATGTCCCCAACCACATATTTTATACAGCCTCATCTGTGAAAAAACAGTTCATCCTTTGCAAGTGTCATTTATGCTATGTCCCAAAACATCTAAAATATGCCTTAACCATTTGGAAATGGCCTTGTCATCTAAGAATCCTTACTGAGCATTATCTGCATGCAAAGGTTTTGAAGATAAGTAGTACATGATATTTTAACTCCTACAAATCAGTTATGTAAATGCCAAGTTTCTGAAATTGGATTTAAAGAGGTTTGGAGGAGGGCTGGCATTAACAGATATAAGATACATGATTTGATTTTGGCCTGGGGTCATTGGCTAGGCTTCTGATAATTGCTTTGCAGAGTGATTACCTAGTATTTACCTATGAATCTATGAAGAGGTGAAAAAAAGGGTAGGTGAAATCATTTTTATTTCATTAACCAGTATTCCCATCTGAATTGGATTATTTCTGATTAATTTTACCACAATGAGCAAATGTCTAAGACCTGTATAATTTCAGACGTAAATGCCTCAGACCCTCTTCCGGCAGAGCACTACTTCATTGTATCATTATTGGATCTTGTAAGAGTAAAAAGTATATGTTAACTTCCAAAGTTCTTGTGTCACAATCATTTCATTTGTAATGAGCTAGAAATGCAATGAACAACACGTTCTACCCCTGAGTTTAGCTCTAAAGTCCATCCTAGATACAGAAGGCATTCACCCTATTAGAAGGATATAATATTTTTTCTGAAGGGTAGCTAACAGTGGGAGGTACCTACTTGTAAACGTAATATATAAATTATTCCAAGTACTTGTACTATACGTAATAAACTTAGGTAGTCTGTGATGTTCTACAGGGTAACATTTTGACCCGACCCAGTTCGGCTTTGTTAAGGGCAGATCATGCCTACTAGACCTGGTTGACTTCTTCGAGACAGTCACCAAGGCCATAGATAAGGGGAAGGTAGTTCACACAGCCTACCTTGACCTCTCCAAGGCTTTTGACACCATTCCCCACTCGAGAATTATAGAAAAACTCACCAGGCTGAACATAAACCCCTACATCACGAGATGGGTTGCCAACTGGCTTACAGACAGAACTCACATGGTAAGAATAGTGAGCTCCAGGTCCGACTCTAAACCAGTCACAAGTGGTGTCCCACAAGGCTCGGTCCTGGGGACCCCTACTGTTCGGCATATACTTCTCAGAAGTACAGGCAAGCACAGGAGGACTATGGCTAACCAAGTTCACCGATGACTGCAAACTGGGAGCCATAATTGACTCTCCGGCTGGCACGGACATTCTCCAAAAGGGCCTTATTGAGATGGACACCTGGTGTCAAAGTCATGGTCTCAAGCTAAATGCCAAAAAATGCATAGTCATCCCGTTTGGGAAAAACAAAACACCCATGAATTACCACATAGGTGGCAGCCCCCATAATACAGAAGAGGTAATAAGAGATCTGGGTCCCAGGTAGATAGTAATCTCTCCTTTGACAATCCTATTACCAAAGTAGTTAGGAAATCCTTCTATGTAGCCCATCTAATTACTAAAGGGTTCGCATCTAGAAATAAAGAGGTTATAGTGCCCCTCTACTCGTCACTCATCAGACCCATCATAGAGTACAATACCCCGTTTGGGATGTACCTCACAAGACACTTCCAACAGCTGGAAAGACCACAAAAGTACCTCACCAAGAGGATTACTGGTCTCAAACATATGTCCTATGCAGCCTGACTGGAAAAACTCCAGCTGTACTCAGTGGCATATCACTTACTCAGAAGTGATCTCTGCCTGACTTACAAAGCCATGTCCAACTCGGAATTGATGGACATGCTCCACCTAAAGAAATCCAAGTCACTGCGAGTCACTCGCTCTAGTGAGCTAAACCTTGCCACAACAATAAATAGAACATGCTGGAGGGATAGATTCCTGTCACAGAGACTCCCCATGCTTTGGAACAAAATTCCTAAATACATTAGGCAGAGCCCCTCACTAACACTCTTCAAGAGAAACCTTGACAAGTGGTTGGGGTAACAGAAAATACACCCCTGGGATCACTTCATGGGCTCTTCTTGACAGAGGCTCAGTTAATTAATCAATGGGGCTGACACACTCTGGCTAGGCTTTTAAATGCTCTCGGGCAGATAGCCTAGTACCTACCTATGAACCAAGGAGTAATCACATAATTTGACATTATTTAAGTAATCTTACTGTATCATGTTCATGCTCTCCTTTTCATAAAACAACATTATAAAGCTACAGACAGTTCAGAAGCCATGAAGTACAATTGATAGTGTACGATACTTTGTCCTTTATACATCAAAAGGTAATGCTGTTTGAAGACAATGTCCAATTTCTCACACCAAAATAATTTCTTAGTCAGACCTCCCATTTTTTTATATTTTGTTTTTCTGCTGACCATCTAGCTGCCACCTGTGTCACCCATTTTCCCCATTACTGAGGTAAGAGCCTTTCATGGTGTAGCCATTCTCCAGGCAGACATGAGGGTTTTTCCCTTTTATGGAATAAGACCTCAACCAGCTATTGATGTGAGGGTCTGTTATGCTTTTTCCTGTGGGCATGCAGAGCCAAGCACATCACATCCTGTGGGCACTGCATGCCATACACCATTCTGCCCAATAGGTGTTGGTGTAGTAGCAGACTTTACTGCCTCACCCCTTCTGGATGAGTGAGTTAGCACTGGTCAGTCACTCCCACCCACTGTTTTTGGTCCTTGCAATACCTGAGCATCTAGTTGATCTTTGATTGTCTGGCTCCCTATCTGGGCTTCATTCTTCTGTGCCACACAGCTGACTGAAGACCGTCCAGTGTTTTAATATAAACTCTGAGTGCTAGAGTTTGACAAGGATATAAAATCTTTGGCACAATTTGATATTTGACTGGGACTTTTATTTTATCCTATATACTTCAAAGATTGATCAAAGTAGTCTGTATGATGCTGTAAGTTTACTGATTTCAACATCTTTTTCTTTTTCTGAAGAAACTATTGTACTTGGTGATGTGACTTTAACCTTGACTGGCTTACCTGCTCTTCTTCCTCTCCCACTAACTTTATTAACTTATTTGCCTTTACTCAACATGCCACTCAGCCTACCTGTATAGACAAAGTCTGCAACCAACTTTCTATACTTGACTGGATTCTAACAAACAAACCCACCAATAGTTATGTCACTGGTTGTCTCCCAGACTCCCAAAGTGATCACCACCCAACCTATCTTATCGGAAAACATACTCATAGTACTAACAATGTTACATTTTAGTGTGTATGTAACAAGTAGTATTTTTCTCCCACCTTATTTAACACACTTTTAAAAGATTATGACTGGTCACATCTAAAAACTCTTCAATTAGATCTAGGAGTACAGTATTTCAATACCGCTTTTCTGCAGGTACTTAACAACCTTGTTCTTCTCAGGAAAGTTCGTGCTAAATCTAAAAAAAACTACCATACTTATCCAAAGAAACTATTATTTTACTTAAGCAAATAGACAAAGCCTGCACTCTTTTTCACAAAAGCAAAAATAATACAAATTATACCTCCTATCAGAAGCTCAGAAATTGAGTCTAAAAAAAACTACCATACTTATCCAAAGAAACTATTCTTTTACTTAAGCAAAGAGACAAAGCCTGCACTCTTTTTCACAAAAGTAAAAATAATACAAATTATACCTCCTATCAGCAGCTCAGAAATTGTGTAAAAAAACAAATTAGACAAGACAAAAAAGCATACTTTCAAACTTGTCAACTGCGATACCAAAATAACCCCCAAAGATTCTGGCAAACAATTAACCATCTTCTTAACCCAGAGAAACCCATCACTCCATCCCCTATGACAAACCACCATCCAGACTATATAGCTACCCAATTCAATAGTTACTTTATTACCTAACTAACCATATTACTTAACAAAACAGATGATTCTCCACTCTCTATACCTCTTCCTTCTTGTCTCAACCCTCCTCCTTTCTCTGTTAAACCAATTCAAACTAGTTATATACAAAACTAAGTAAAATAAAACCATGCTCTCTCTCCGCAGATCAGCTGCCAGGTGAATTTCTAAAACTTTCTGCTTTATCCATCTTTTATCCTGTATCTATATGTATTAACCACACAATTTCCAAACAGTATGTCCCTCTTCTTTGGAAAATATCCCACGTCATACCCTTTCACGAAGGATGGTCATCACAGATCTATCCAACTACATTTTTATAGCCATCCTTTCCTCACTAGCCAGAAACTTGAAAAGTGCTTACATAAACAAACATTAGATTACCTCCTAAAGAACAATCTTTTATCAGACTCACAGCATGGCTTTCGCCCCAAACACAGTACTAATACTGCTTTATTAAGTTTCACCAATACCATTAATCTCCTCAAAAGCAAAAAACAATACATCTATGCCATCTTCTTTGATATGTCAAAGGCTTTTGACACTGTATCTCATCAATTACTTCTCAACAAACTTGCTACATTCAAATTTAGCACTGAAACATTAGGCTAGTTTCATAGTTATCTCTCTAACCGCAAACAAGCTACCTTTTGGGATAATAATCTCTTTCCCTTACTGCCCGTTACTCCCACAAGGTTCCATTCTTGGCCCTCTTCTTTTCATCATTTGTACTAATGATCTGTGCTCTGCAGCTAATCCTGCCTCTGTCATTCAATATGCAGATGATTCTTCCCTTATCTGCTCTGCCCCCACTCTGAATGAGCACTAAAATAAAACCCAGAATGCCCTGCATAGTATTGAAAAATACCTAACAGTCCATCAATTCATTTTAAACCCTAACATAACCAAGCTTATGGTCTTTTCCAAGGGTCTGTATTACATGATCAAATGATCACAATAGCGAATACTGTAAAGAGTGAAAATGTAGCACACCGAAGTGCTTTTTGTGGGATTGCGGTACTGTGAAGAACAGAATATTTTCCCTTTCCTCACTGTAGTGCGATCTTGGAGTTGGTATATATATTTAGTGGGGGGGTGTGGGGGGTGCAGCCCCCCACAATAACGGTTTTGATGTGCTGCATTTTCACTCTTTAGAGCATTCACTATTGTGATCATTCGATCACGTAATGTAGACCCTTTTCCAATTCTTCCACAACAAATAAACAAGCTCCACTTTCTATCCGTTCCTCCAATTACACAGTTATTGAACCTGTAGAACAAACAAAACTTCTTGGTGTTACTATAGATAATGGCCTAAAGTTTGATAGTCACATAGCCTTAACAATTAAAAAAGTCCATATTAAACTAGGTGCTCTTTAGCGGGCTAAGCTATATCTCGCCAATCATGCCAGACTCACCACAACTAGGACTCATCTATCTACATTACTTTACTGTTCTCAAATATTCACTAACCTTCGTAAATCAGACTTAAACAACCTCAAATCTTGCTATAATAAAATTGCTAAATTTGCTGCAAACCTCCCACATAGATCACATCACTGTACTGCACTTCATCAACTTGCCTGGATTGAACTCCCTCACTTACTCACTCTTAGTCAGTTAATAGCTGCACACTCTATTATCCATAAACATGACCACTGTCCAGCCCTATCTGACCTTGTTCAATCCTATAATCTGACCTCACTTCAGTCAGCTGATAAATTAATACTCCGTATTAATAAATCTCATAACTTTCATGGTGACTCACTATATAACCATTCAGTGTCTAAAACTTGGAATTCACTTCCACAGCAAATTCTATCATGTCCTGATAAGCATAACTTCAAACAGCACCTACTAGAATACTAGTCAAACCATTGGTTATGTTCCTGCACTTCCTCTGGCCAAGCTATCTCCACTCTGCTCATTCTGTTATATTCTATTTTATTTTTTTCCTTGCTCTTATGCTTATAATTAGTAGCCTTTTAATGACAACACCGGTCAATCCTAACAAAAAAAAAAAACAAAATCTTAGTTTTTTTACTATGTAATCTGAACTTGATATTTCATATTTTGTTTTGGTATCTGTACCATGTTTTCTTTTTTTTCATCAATGTTTATTCAATACTTGTAACTTTAGTCAATTGTACAGTATGTATATTATTTTTCTTTTTATCTTATGTTTTTGTAACCATTGCTTGGGAACTTTTTCTCCCCGGGTCTCCACTGAAAATGGGCTTCTTACCCGGTCGGACAATAACCGGTTAACAAATGTAAAAGAAATAAAATAAATAAATAATAAACAAGAAAACATGCTTAAGGACTGATATTTCCAGCATATTGTTTCATGGAAATTCCAATTGGTTAATAGCTACATCTCTGTTAAGCAGTGAAGTGGAATTAAAATGTACAAGAAGTGTCTCTCTTTTGCTGGAGAACATAATACAGCTAAAGAAGGCACTGAACAAGCATGCTGCATCCATGCCACTGGAATAGAAGTCACTGTGGATGTAAATTGAGAAGATCGTGTAAAAGCTAAATCTTAGTTTGGATAGTTCCATTTGTTTTTTTTTCTCTTTACCTTAGGGTCAGTCTTAGCACTTTATATTAGTACCTTAATGTACAGGGCAGAGACAGACATAGCCCTGCTTGCTACCTCATAATATGGGTGTGAGGTTTAAGAGATTGCTCACCCTTGCCTGCCTGTGATATATGAATGACCACCTCATGTATCATCAGCATATCCACAAAACCCTGCAAAATATCAACAGTCCAGTATGTACCATAAAAATAATTTGATAACACAGAGTAAAATACAGACTTGATATGTAGACTAAGGAGTTGCTGCCTTTGCATGCCTAGTATAGACACATTGCAGCAACACATATTTCTTTCTGCATTGCCCCTAAGATTATCCTACCTTCTGCAAAGCCAGATTGGTCCAAGTGCAACAACTGTAGGATATTTTAGAACTTGACCTGCAAAGAATACTTTAAGCAACTTCTAATCCATGTTCTTTTCTTTTTTTTTTTTTTTTTTAGAAGAACAAAGTATGTTATTATCTGGTTTTAAAGTATGTGTAAAGAGGATTAGTTTCCAAGAGAATGGCAAGGTCTGTTGTTTAATGTATGTGTCTGTTACCTGCTATAGGAGCAGCGAAAGTTCCCCATTAAAATATCTTAAAACTCCAAACCGTACCCATCCATTCCAGGTGACTTCTGTTTCTTCACTGCAGAAGTCATCAGGAACAAATGTCCATCCTTTCTGGCTTTGTCATTGAGCACTAGTTAAGAATATAGCTTGCCATCCTCAACACACTGCAGCTGGGTGCACTTTGCAGTGTAACCTGAAGATGGCAGTAGAAGTCCTATGGAGACTACTTTCTGCACACTTCTTAAGACTGATTTCCACAGATTCAGTTTCCATGCAGTGGCATAATATGTTTCATACAGTAATATGTTTGCAGTTAAAATAAATTGCTGTCAGAAAACAGCAGAATATTTTACAGTGGAGTTTATTTCTTTTCCCTGCAGAGTGTCACTCTAAAGTCCTGTGCTGTTGGGGAACTGAAGAGCTGTTTTATATGATTTTTTTCTGTAAAGTGTACTGGTGAGGATTATGTGCTGAATGTTTAAATGTTCCCAGCGTCATAACCTCTTTTTCATTGTTTCTTTTTCTTGGGACAACCAATTTATCATTTATATTAATGTTATACTTTAATCAGTGGTGGCTAGGGAATTCAAAACAAGGGAGTAGCTGCAATGAAGCAGCTAAATGGAATGTCTGGGATTATATTCTGGCAGGTCAGTGAGCGTTTTACATGTTATCAATTAGCATTTGGGGTCAGTCAGTTTCATCCACAGACAGCCTTAGTGTTCACTCATTCTGACCACTTTATTGACTATATAAACCTGATATTTCTGTTTGCAGTCATTACATACCTCTCAACTGTCCAGATTTTTGTAGAATGTCCAGATTTTTTGCCTCATATTTTTGGTCTAGTCCTCATAAAATATGTAGTTTTCAGACAAATCACTGGGATGATTTGAGGATTTTAGTCACTAAATAATGACATACGTTTGAGTTTCAGACTTCAAATCCTTCAGAAAATGTAAGTTAACTCAAATCCTGTTACTCTAACTACTTTCTAAGTTTATAAGAGCAATGTTTAAAGTTTGTCCCTATTTTTGGACTTTTATTCACCCCATTTAGTCAGGCTTTGTCCAAATTTCTAGCATTAAGAGTTTGAGAGTTATGACAGTCAACAGGAAAGGCCTTGGATGAAACAGAGCCCTAAAAAAAGGATTCCATGTCCCGCATCCCCCTGTAAGCCATTCCCCTCATCCTGGCCTCCTCACACCATTCAGATTACTTCTTTCTTGTTTTTTTCATAGGATCATAGGAGGTTACTAGGCTAATGGTCCTGGGGCCCTTACAAGCCTAGCCAAGAGTTTATCCCCAAAAAGAAACCTCAGTCAGCACTTGTTGCCCCTGTCAGTGAAGGACACAGGTGGAACCCCTGGGACAGATTTGTGGTTTCCCTTCCACTCATCAAGGTTGCGCTTGAAGAGGATCAGCAAGGTACTTTGTTTGACGTGTACAGGAAGTCTTTTCCAGAGATGGGGCAGCCTCTGGGAGACAAACCCGTCTCTCCAATAGGTTTTGTTGATGTTGCATATTAGATTCAGGCCTTTTGAGCAGGTAATGCGTGAGGAGTTTGACTTACGGATATGCAGCATCTGTAGTAGGGCAGGGTCCGAGATTGCTTTGTAGGCGAAACACAGATCCCCTCTGAGCAATCTGAACGATACCAAGTAGAGTGATAGTGATTTGAACCTGTCCACATAGGACAGGTGTTGGAGGCCATGGGTTCTCTTTGCGAGGTATTTCTGTGGCATTTCCAGTTGGTGCAGATGTTTGGAGAGGTACATACCAAACAGGGCATTATACTCAATTATTGGTTTAATGAGAGAGGAGTATAGAGAGGTAATAACCTCCTTTTTTCTGGATGCAATCCCTTTACTTATTAGATGAACCAAGTAAAAGGCTTTTCTGACCACTGCCACTACATGATGGTCGAATGTGGGATTGTTATCAACCTGAGTACCCAAGTCTGTCACCACAGGTTGTGTGTTTAGGGGGTTGCCGCTGATGTGATAATCAGTAGGGGCCGTGTTTTCTGCTGAATGGTATGATGATACTTTTTTTGCATTTAGCTTGAGGCCATGATTTTGGCACCAATCATTAGTTGCTTTGACACCCTCTTGCAGTATGTTAACATCATTTGCGGAGTCAATGACAGCACCCAACATACAGTCGTCCGCAAACTTGGGGAGCCACAGACCTTTTGTCTTTGCTTGGACCTCTGAGAAGTAAATGTCAAACAGTAGGGGTCCGAGGACAGATCTCTGGGGTACTCTTCTGGTGACAGGTCTGCTATCAGAGGTGGAGGTGTCTATTTTGACCTTGAGGGTCCTGTTGGTGAGCCGGTTGGTCACCCACCTGATGACATAGGGATTTACGCCAGGTTGTGTTAGCTTTGCGATGATGCCCAAGCGGGGGATTGTATCAAAGGGCTTGGTCAAGTCAAGGTATGCACTGACTTTCCCTCATCCAGGGCCTTGGTGACAGTCTCAATGAAGTCAGCCAGGTTCAACAGGCAAGATCTGCCCTTGACTTATCTGAACTGGGTGGGATCAAGTGCATGCAGATTGCCTATGTCCCTGTTTATGAGATCCATAATAATATGGCCCATGGCTTTGCAGATCAGACTTGTCAAGCAAATGGGCGATACTTTCCAGGGTCAGTAGTAGCACCACCTTTGTGCAAAGGGATGACAATGGCAGTTCTCCACTCTGCTGGAATGAAGCCTGTATATACTTTGTCTTCTCTTCAACATACCGTAACTGGCCAAGACTGCACTGTAATAGTTGTGGAAGAAGTACCTGAATTAAGCTGGGGGTAGCCTGTAGAAACCATGAGGTTCTAGATATGAAATGCATTTTAGAACTTTTTCTAACATTCTGATCCAGTGATGGCCTGAACAAAACAAGAGTAAGGAAAAATAAGTTGTGTTCAGAACCAAATTATGTGGCAAAATAGTATTTTCCAATAAAGTGAGAAGAAAAATGCATGTGAAGATACAAAAGTCACATCTGGGAAAAATGTCTGCCTCCCCTACCCCCTCAGAAAACGTAGTCACCTTCTGTGTACCACTGTTGTGTTAGATTGGGATGAAAATGAAAAAGGAGGGGGAGTATCAATATTCGTCAAAGATACCCACACCTCCAGGTTGGTGGCACAGCACGAAGCATCAGAGACTATCCATGTGCAACTAACAGTGGGTAAAACTGCCTTCCAGTTTATACACTGCTACAGACCACCCTCCCAAACCCAGGAACCCCACTCGGCTTTCCTGAGAACACTGGAAAATATGAAGGTCTCTCCAAACACCATTATATTGGGCGACTTCAACTACCCAAACATAGACTGGGAGCATTACTCTAGCTCCAACATCCTAGCCCAAAGGTTCCTAGAATTTATAAACTCAAATGCTATGGAACAACTTGTTACCACTCCCACAAGAGGGGAAAACATACTGGACCTGATCATCACCAACATGGGGACTCTATGCTCCAGACCAGAAGTGTATCCCTCACTGGTAAGATCAGACCATAAACTAATCTCACTGGATATTCACATCCCGACTCCACTCCCTGCCCTGAAAACCGCAGTAAAAAACTTCTCTAAAGCAAATTTCACACTCCTCAAAACCGAGGTGGAATCCTTCAAAGCCCCCGGGCCTGTGGAAAATACGGCCCAGACCGCAGAATCCTTTATAAACGCATTCTATGAACACATTCAGGAATGCATGGATCATGCAATCCCAAATAAAACCAAGACCCAATCCTCCAAAGGCAGACGTCCTGTCTGGTGGACCCCAGTCATAAACAAACTATACAATAGAAGGAGGAAGCTACTACATGATAGAGCAAAATCCCAAAAAGGGAAGGCATCTCTGATCAGTATTAGCAAAAAACTATGGGCACTCATAAAATCGTGTAAGGCCAGCTTCGAGAGAAAAATTGCACAGGACACTAAGGATAATCACAAGGCTTTCTTTAGTTATGTTAGGAACCTGGGTGGGAATTCCCAGACATGCTCAGAAGTAGTCCAAAATGACAAAAAATACACCGAACCCACAGACATTGCCAACATCCTAGCTGACAGGTTCAGCGCAAACTTCTCCCCCCCCTCCCCACCAAAAGGGAAAATATTTATCCCAGCAGAGTGCTTCCCCCCTGACATCTCAGATGCTCAGGTAAGAGCTGCCCTCTCCAAAGCAAAAAACACAGCATCAATGGGACCAGACGGTGTCCCGGCTGCCCTACATGAACTCCAAGAAGAGCTAAACCCAAACATAAAACTACTGTTCAATCTTAGCCTTACTACAGGATATGTACCCAAAGAGTGGCGTACAGCAACAGTGGTCCCTCTCCACAAAGGTGGTTCCTCAACAGATCCTGGAAACTATCACCCCATAAGCCTGACTAGCTTAGTCTGCAAAGCTATGGAAAGGATCATCATGGACCTCATAAATAAAGATATTGGGGACCTACAGACACTGGATCCTACCCAGTTCGGCTTTGTTAAGGGCAGATCCTGCCTCTTAAACCTGGTTGATTTCTTTGAAACAGTCACCAAGGCCATTGACGAGGGGAAGGTGGTCCACACAGCTTACCTGGTCCTCGCAAAAGCCTTTGATACAATACCCCACTTGGGCATTATAGATAAGCTCACCAGCTTAAATATAAACCCCTATGTCACTAGATGGGTTGCAAACTGGCTCAAGGACAGAACCCACATGGTTAGAATTGCTGGAGCCATGTCATACTCCAAACCAGTTACAAGTGGCGCCCACAAGGCTCAGTCCTGGGACCTCTCTTGTTCGGTATATATTTCTCGGAGGTACAGGCCAACACGGAAGGACTGTGGCTGACTAAGTTCGCAGATGACTGCAAACTGGGCGCCATAATCGACTCTCCAGCCGACACAAGCATCCTCCAAAAGGGCCTCATAGAAACAGACAACTGGTGCCAGAGCCATGGCCTCAAGCTAAACGCCAAAAAGTGTATAGTCATCCCTTTTGGCAAAAACAAAGTGCCCACAAATTACCACATAGGTGGTAATCCATTAAGAAGTAATTAGGGACCTGGGGACCCAAGTTGATAGCAATCTCTCATTTGACATCCACGTGGCCAAAGTGGTTAGAAAAAAATTTTATATAGCCCACCTAATCATGAAGGGATTCACATCTAGATCAGGGGAGGTTATCGTGCCTCTTTACTCATCCCTCATCAGGCCCATAATTGAGTACAATGCCCCTTTCGGGATGTACCTTACCAGACACCTGCAGCAACTGGAAAGACCCCAAAAGTACCTCACCAAGAGGACCATAGGGCTCAAACAGATGCCATATGCTGCCCGGTTAAAGAAACTCCAGCTCTACTCAGTGGCATACCGCCTGCTCAGAGGCGATCTGTGCCTGATGTATAAAGCCATGTCCAACCCGGAATTAATGGACATGCTGCACCTCAGAAAATCCAAATCCCATCGAGCTACACGCTCGAGAGACTTGAACCTCAGCACTGAAATAAATAGGACATGCTGGAGGGACAGATTCATAACCCAGAGGCTCCTTTTACTCTGGAATAAAATCCGAGTCCAGGTTAGGCAGAGTCCCTCATTGACTCTCTTCAAGAGGAAACTTGATGAGTGGATGGGAGATCGTAGGTTTACCCTGGGTATCACTTCTGTGTCACTGTTACACAGAGGCACAGTATACTAACCTCGAAAAAGGGCATAGCAAAATTAATTTAAAATGGGTGGCGAAAGCCAAACACACTCTGGCTAGGCTTATAAATGCCCTAGGGCAGATAGCCTAGTATGAACCTATGAACCTATATATTTACATACAGTATGCCTCCTCACTCCACTCCCAAAAGACAGACGTGTTTTGTATCACTCATTTGTTAGACTGGGACAAAAGCTAAAGACTAAATAACTTCAGCAATGCATTTCAACTAGTTATTGTCAGATGTGCATACATAACATTTCCCCTTCCCTTACCGCCAAAATCTTGCCACCTATGTACACATATGATGTTTGATTTTGAAGAACATGGAAAAAATAATGAACACAGTAATGTATTCCAGCTTTTTGCACCTATACAATACATTGCCTGTAAATAAACTATAGTAATCTTGTACATCTCTAAGGAATGATTATGTGAAAAGTTAAGTAAATAATGATCACAATGTTCCTAGCCCCTGCACAAGCTATAGTGAGGACTTTCTCTGCAGGGCCAGTTGTAGACTAGGTGGACCTAGGACAGTGGTTGATTTTAGAGAGCCTTATATAAGTATCTGGGTTTTTATTGGTCCCCAAAATTCTGAGGCTATAGATGTTCTTTCATGCACTTTTTTCTTTATGTGAAAGATAATTACTTGTTAACTGTTCTTTTTTACTGGTTGCTAGAAGACTTGTATGTTACCTATGGTATTGTGTTTCTCCGCAAGTAAAACTGATATTATTTTTTCCCACATGCACACACAAATACTGAAACTGCCAAGGCAGGATTATCACAGTATGTTCACGTGTGTGCACATACACACAGATGCACACACACACGTGTACAGCACATGAATATCTACAAGCTAATCAGAGAAATGCCAGTTTGCCTAAGGCATGTCTTTGGGGTGTTGAAAGAAACCAGAACACCTGCATAAAACTCACACGTAGAAGGAGAGAGCATTCAAACTCCACAAAGAAGGAAAAACATCCAAAAACTCAACCAGAGAAGCAAGAGCTATAAGATAGTAATGCTGCTTGCGGTGTCACTGTGCCAGTAATAACTTTCTTGCACATGCCCTCTTTCACTCAGTGGTTTACAGTCAAAATGTAGAACTCAGGTCAGTGAACACGGGACTGTTGAACAGCAGCTGGCTGATTCCTGTGTTGCCGAACATTAAATGATGAATAGTTCTTATCGGTGAATGCCACATATGAGCTCAATGTAATGAGTAGAGATTGCAGTACAGTGCGGATTGGGACATTCATCCCTTTCCTCACTGTAGTGTGATCTTGGAGTTGGAATATATAGTTAGCAGTGGGTGTGGGGTGCACAGCCCCCCACTGGGGGGTGCCGGGGGGCTTGCCCCCCCTGCAAAAACATGATTTGAAGTGTAGCAGTGATACTTATCTAAGCTCTTATATGGACATAATGTTCAATGTTCGGCAAAAATGTTGAATCTGCTGAATTTGTTCATCAGATTCAACATTTTCACCTAATTAATTTGCAGAGATTCAACCTTGCCATTTGATGTTCTGAATGGCATATTTTTTTAAGTTTTTGAGATTTTGATAGTAAAGCCCACTCATCAGCACCACTTTGCCACTTACTGCATATTGCTATTTTTTAACTTGATAGAAAGTGAAAGAAATTATGATCAACTTGTTGCTCTTGGATACAGTGCAACAACTGCTTTCCCCACTCACATTTATGCATAGGCCATGACAGTGATCATTTACAGTGATTTTTAGCAAATACAGTTCACTGTGTGACTGCTCCTGCCATGTCAGAATACAGGTTGTTTAACTGTGACTGTGATCAAACTACAGTGACATCAGTTACAGCAGATTACTGACTGTGTACTTTTCAGATGCCTGATTGTAATACTACTGCTACTGCTGCTACTACTATTAGTAATTAATTTCAAACCCCTCCAAGCACACACACACACACACACACACACACACACATGAATTTGTCTCAGATATCAGATTGTGATCAAATGAATGAATACATGCATAAATGATGGCAGCAATAGTATGAGTATATAACCAGACAAAAAGAGGAGAGGGTTAAACTCAATTCTTTCACCTTTGCAAGATGACTGACTGTCTGTGCACTGCCATTATTAAGAAAGGTATCCATCTCCTGGCAGTTTACCTACTTTGAGATTGTATTATATACTGATACTCTGAGTCACAGGATCAGTCTGGATATTAAGTAGCAGTTGATTGATCAAATTCTTTTCTTCATTTGGTAAGCATGTAATGACTGCCTCCGTAGATTGATGGAGAGAAAAATGCAGTCTTATATAAACATACTGGAGGTGCTTTACTAAAAAATCAAACACCTAAGGTAGGAAGAAGGGATTTATAGGATAGTACCTCCCTGGAGTTGCGTGGGTTTCTTCAGGGTGCTCCATTTTCCTCCCACATTCCAAAGACCTGCAGTGGGTGGATTGTTGGAGACACTAAATTGTCCGTAGGTGTGTGTGTGTGTGTGTGTGTGTGTGTGTGTGTGTGTGTGTGTGTGTGTGTGTGTGTGTGTGTGCGCGCGTGTGTGGGTGGTATGAATGAACTGCTGCGGCTGGGCTAGTCACCTGGAGGTGTAAACTTTGGCTCGAGATGATTGTCACTATTGAAGTGACACCCCGACCCCATGTGTAAAATGGGAAAAAGAGGTTGAGGATGGATGAACTTGATGTTGAAACGTGCTATATTTCTATAAGGCATTCTTATAGCATTGAAGCATTTAATTTTTTTTTCTATGAGATTTTCTAAGTATATATAGTTTCTCTGTAAGTTAGTGACAGCATGAAATAGAACAGTTTATACATAGGCTGTATATACATATTTTGTTTGCTGGAGTAGAATGTTGATCCAGTTGGACCGTTTTCAGTTTCATCCTGAGGGATTATCACATAGGAGAGCTAAGTATATTTGCAACAATGAAGTTCCTAGTCATTTTGTTGTGCATAAAAATAAGCCAGAAGTGGGTTGGGAGAGCATTGACAACAATTACACTTTCCCCTGTGATAATTGTAATGTTAATGGATTGTTTAGCATATTTCATCAACATTAATAATGACAAATTTATAGAAACGGCTTATTGTACTTGTAACATGGATGCAGCGGTGTATACCTGACTTGCTTCTACGATGCCGACTTACCACTGTAACTGCCCATTGTCCGTGAGTGAGAGTCATTATCAGGGGACAGGTGCAGGCGAGCACTCTCTATTTAAGGGAAGTGCTGCTGTTCATCCCTACAGAATTCGTCAGCAGGCACGTCGTCCCTTCTGCTCAGCCCTCCATGCAGGGTCAGGCATAATCCTTACAGCTTCACCCCCCCCCCCCCATGTATTCCCCTTTGGTCTTGTTCAGCAGCCTTGACTGTCCTCAAGTTGGACCCAAATTTGACCGGTGGCCACGTCAAGGGGTATGTGACTTGTAAGTATGGGTTAACTGGTGTGCCACCAGGTCTGAGGTAGCCAGGAATATGCACCCAGTTTTCTCTGAAGTGGCAGCTGGAACATGTGGGTGTACGCCAACCAGGTTGAGGTGATGGTTTGATGGTATTTGTTGATATGTTGCATATACATTACTTATGGCATCACTATTGGTTGTCCATGACTGTTATATAATAAAAGGTCGCAAAGTCAATCTGGTGTGTTTTGTGGCTCAGTCGACAACTAGTTTTATACAGGGCACTCTATACTAGAAAGTTTAAGGGTGCTGAAGCATGTTGGAGACATTAAGAATAATGTACAGGAAAGTACCTTAGCAACAAACATTATTTGAAATATTCAGGAGATGTTAGTAGTCTGAGAGGGGCAATCTTGGAACAAAAAGAAGTTGAAAATGACAGAGAAAAAGGAAATCTGAATTATTATATAAAGAAAGCACATATATTTTAAAGTTTGGTACTGTGAGATGTTATGGTTGTAGCTTAGTTAAAAATGATATTATTTAAAGCCCATGTGAATTTTATGAATTTATATTCTTTACCGGTGTTGTGGAAGCCAAGGTGCTAAGAAGTAAAGTACAGTTGTGTAAAATCTTACCATAATAGTAGATGTCCCTGCCTTCACCATTGCAGTATTCCTTACTAGTGACTTTACATGTGCTTTCTTTATATAATAATTCAGATTTCCTTTCTATGTGTCATTTTCAACTTCTTTTTCTTCCAAGATTGCCCCCTCAGACTACTAACTAGGGTTGGGAGGGTGACCTAATGGTTAAGGTGTTTGCCTTACAAGCACAAGCTGCAGGAGTTGAGTCTCACAAGGGATAATTGGCTAGGCTTAAAATGGCTCACAAGGGCAGTTAGCTTAGTATGAACCTATGACCGTATGAACTAATGGGGATTCCTTGCCTTGAAGCCATCCGCCCGTTCGGTTTGCAAAAGATTTCTGTTGCTTTAAGGTACGCTAAACGTCACCTGCTTACTCCATGTGTAAGGTAGGGCGTAAAGGTGGCATTCAGGTGTACCATCTTCAAGAACAGATTGACCCAGTAGGAACAGCAGCCCAAGGAAAACCAAGGAGAATCTGCACAGCCAGGAAGGGAAAGAGACCAGGGGGTTGGAGGGAAGGAATGAATACTGGCAAGGACATCTACTGTTATGCTAAGATTTTACACAACTGTACTATACATTCACAGCTGCAGTATTCCTTACTAATGAGAGAGAGTGCAAAAGCTCAAGAAGCAACCTGGGAGGAGGAAGCAGCAGAGCCCTCAAAGAAACCATGAAGAATGGCAGCAGCAAAACCAGCTCTAGCCCTGGAGATACCGTCCAACTAATGTTTGGTAAAGGTATGCATAGACGTCCAGGTAGCAGCTTCAAGAACAGAATTAGCTTCTAAGCCTTTGAAAAAAAGCACCAGAAGAAGCCACAGCTCTAGTGGAATGAGCCATGATAGAAGAAGGAAGGCTCTAGACATGAAAAGTGTAACAAAAGCAAATAGCTTTTGAAATCCAAGTGGAAATAGTTTGCTTGGAAACAGCCAAACCTAAAGACCTAGGATGAAAAGAAACTAATAACTGGTCAGACTTTCTGATAGCTTTAGTTTTACCCAAATAAAATCTGAGCTGTCTATGCACATCTAAGGAATGTAGCACCCTCTCACTGTCAGATTGCGGAGAGGGGGAAAAAAGTAGGCAAATTAATAGACTGATTAAGTGACATCTCATTAACCACCTTGGGCATAAAAGAAGGATTAGTACACAAGGACACCTTGTCCTCATGAAATATCAAAAAAGGTGGACAAGCCATAAGGGCTTGCAATTAAGACATCCATCTGGCAGAAGTAAGAGCTAACAGAAGAACTGTCTTCCAAGAACAATGTTGCAAGGAAGCTGAAACAGCAGACTCAAAAGGAGCCTGAGTCAATTTTTCCAGAACAAAATTAAGATCACAGGGAGGAGGAGCAGGCTTCCTGGGAGGTCTAATATTGAGGACGCCTTTAAGAAACTGCTTAGCCTCAAATCTACAAGCTAACGGGTGAGTTAAAGGTAGACAAGCAGATAGAGCTCATAACTGGGCCTTAATAGAAGAATAGGCCAAACCAGCATTGAGCAACTCACACAGATAAGAAAGAACCAAAGGAACATCCACAGAAAGTGGGTCAAGGACACTTTAGAAAACCTCTTCCATTTAGATAAGTAGGATTTCCTAGTAGTAGATTTACTGGCCTCCTACAGGACCTTCTGCATGTCCTCAGAAAAAATGTGTTTATGAGGAATCTTTATCACCCACAGTGTCAGTTGAAGCATGGACAGGTGGGGATGGATGAGAGACCCCCTCATCTTTTGTGAGGAGATCCACCCTGTGAGGTAACGTGTGATGACTGCCCTTGGTGAGATGCAGAAGTAGAAGGAAACCAGTGCTGTCGCAGCCAAAAGGGAGTCACCAGCAAGATTTTTGGAGCATCCTGTTGAATCTTGAACAGGACTCTCGGAATGAAAGGAAGGGGATGGAATGCATAAAGAAACATCCCCTTCCAAGAAAATGAGAGGGCGTCCACCTTCCAGACCACAGGGCCTAGGACTCTGGCACAAAACAGAGGAATTTGTTTGTTCAAAGGGGAGGCAAAAAGATCTACTTGAGGAGTACCCCACTGGTGAACAATGTCCAGAAACACATCCCTGTGAAGCATCCATTCATGGGATTGAGTGAAGGACCTTCTCAGATTGCCTGCCACAACGTTACAGTCTGAAAGAATGTAAACTGCCTGAAACTGCCTGAAGAGTTGCACTATATTGGATAGCCAGATCCCATACCAGAAGTGCCAGTCGGCAAAAACGGTAGAATCTCTTACCCGCTGTTTGTTGATATACCACATGACTGTGGTATTGTCTGTGAATACCTTGAGAGGCCCTGCAGAGACGAAAGCATGAAAGGCCTGAAGCGCCAGCAGAAGAGCCGTCATCTCTTTGATGTTGATGTTATTAGCAGAGCACGTAGTGTAGCTAGATTTTTATGTGGTGTAATCAGATTAGTGAGGATAGGGGTGTTGTTGGGGTGGTATAGGATCTTTTGAGTGATAAGTAATTGTTGACAGAGTATATGGTTCTGCAGTTCTAGCCATCCAAGTTGTTTGAAGTTGAGGCAGTGGTGAGTTTTACAGGGGGAGCATGTGATGAATCTAGCTATGCTATTATAACAGGTGGAAAGTTTGGAGAGGTTGTTTTTAGATATGTTAGTATATATAGCAGAGGCATAGAAAAGAGTAGAAATGAGGTGGGTCTGGGCAATAGTTTTCCTGGCAGAAGGGGTAAGGAAGGGTTTAATTCTATAGAGGGTACCAAGTTTTTTGTTAACTGATGTTATGGTGGAGTTGATGTGGTCATCGTAGTTGAGATGATTATCAGTTGTTACACCTAGTAGGCGGGTTGTAGTATCTGGGGTTATGTTGGTAGCATTGTTAGAGGTTATAGAAAAGAATGGATTAGGTGATTTAAGAGTTGGAGTAAATAGCAGTAGTTTTGTTTTTTTGGGGTTGAGGAGGTAGTGTTGCATGAACCAGTTTTCAACATTATGAAAAACAGTTTGGGTGCGGGACTGGAGAGAGGCTATATTCTTAGGTGTACAGATTAAGGTGGAGTCATCTGCATATTGAATGCAGGTGGCTTGAGGTATGTTCATGTGTAGATCGTTAATAAATAAGGAAAAATGAAGGGGACCTAAGATACAGCCTTGGGGTACCCCAATATTTACTGGAAGTAATGTAGACAGATTGTTATCCCAAAGTACTGCTTGAGGTCTATTTTCCAGATACGACCTAAACTATTGTAAAGCTTGTGGATCGAGAGAATGGGCCTTCAGTTTGTCTAGAAGTAAGTTATGGTTAACCATATCAAAGGCTTTTGACAGGTCAATAAATAGTGCAGAGGAAAAAGAGTTATTGTTACGATTTTTATTTATAGAGTCGGTGAAGGATAGTAGGGCAGTTGTTGTGCGATGGAATGGTCTGAAGCCATGTTGGCAGTTTGCTAGTAAGTTATATTGTAGTAGGTGGTTAAGTAATTGTTTGTGAATACATTTTTCCATTATCTTAGCTAATGGGGAGAGTAAGGCAATAGGTCGAAAGTTAGAAAGCTCAATAGAAGATCCACATTTATGTAGAGGGATGATGTGAGATACTTTCCATATGGTAGGGATTTTGCCTTCTGAGATAGTTCTGTTAATAAGGATAGAGATGGGATAGTCTATGGCTTTTGCGGCAATTTGTAGGCATTCAGATGGGAGACGGTCAGCAGAAGAGGTGCAAGGTTTCAGTTTTTGAAGTAGCTTACAGATGAGAGATGTAGGTACAGGTTGTATTTGAAAGGTAGAAGATGAAGTCTTGGAGGTATTTAGTGGGGAAGCAGTAAAAGGTGGTAAAGAATTGGCTAGGATTTGAATGGCTTCTGTAAAGTAGTTATTAAAGGCTTCAGGGATATGGTTGGAGTTATTATGATTGAAACCTGCTGGAGCCGGAGTAGTAGAGTGACCTGGCTGAAGAAGTTTGTTTATCCCTGACCAATATTTTTGTGGAGTTTGTTGGAGATGAAGGTAAAAGTCTTTTTTGTCTCTAAGAATATCGTTCTTGGTGGCATTTCTTAACTGTTTAAAGTGGAGGTGATCTGATGGACATTTGGTGGCTCTCCATTTAGCCCAGATTTATTTCTGAGGAGCATCTTTTGCCTAGTTTGTTTTGTGAGGCATGGGGCAGATTTGGTTCTTATTCTAGTAGAGCGATAAGGTGCATGGTAATCTAGGATTTGAAGAAAGTTAGTGTTAAAGTAGGTCACAGCCTCATCAAGTTCAAGATGGGTCAGTGGTGACCAGTCACATGCTTGCAGTTCGTTTAGGAAGCTGTCTGGATTAAAGAATTTTTTTGAGCGGGAGGTTTTGAGATTAAGGTTATTTGGGATATGGACTTTTTGTCTAATAATGTAGGTAAGCATATAGTCGCTGATATCTTCGGGAAGGGTTCCTGGAGTATAAGTTTCAGGGTGGCTGTTAGTAAGGATCCAGTCAAGAGTAGTTTCCTTACTGCTAGGTTTGTGGATTCTAATAGGAGTGGTTAATAATTGTGAGAACCCAACGGGATTTATGTGATTAGTAGGTTTAGGGGAATTGCAGGTGGACCAGTCGATGTTAAAGTCACCCAGTACAATGGTCTCCTGGGGTAATTGGGTAGAGAGGTAACTAAATAAGTTTTCAAGAGTATTGATATTGTTACCAGGGGGCAGATACATACAAATTAGATAGATAGATTTGGAGTTATTGATTTGGAGTTTGATAGTCAGGATTTCAGATTTGGTGTCTAATGATGGAAGCACATTAAAGGGGGAAATTTGGAGATTAGATTTATAGAGAATGGCTATACCTCCACCTTTTTAGTTTTACGGTCACATCTAAGGATGTTATAGCTAGGAGGGCTAATTTCCTGGTCTAGAGTAGATGTTTTTAGCCAAGTTTCTGTAAGACATAGAATATCAAATGAGTGCACATCAAGGAGTGCATGCAGGTGGGAAATTTTATTGTTGATACTTCTAATGTTAAGGTGAGCTATCAGGAGGGAGTTAGGTGATTTAGATAATGTAGAAATCACAGGCAATGTTAAATTGTTAAGGTTATAGGTAAAGTCAGTATTGGGGCCAGGGTTTGGATGAATGTCACCGTCTAGGAGGGATTCATATGGATATGGATTCATAGGGATTCATACTATACAGTATGGAATGCCAACACACTTTATTCGTCCTATCACCCTGAATTTTATCAATTGTCATAAAATTAAATATTGCAGCACTGTGTTTAGCAGAATGCCTGTATATGGCACTGGAAATCTTTTTATTTTTAATGTCTCTCATATGTTCTGACATATGTATGCGGAATGGTCCTGTGGTTTGACCAATATAAAAGGCCAAATATGAACAGGTCACTAAGTAAATAAGGCAATCCCGTACTGCAATTGCCAAAAAAAATTGATCTGATACACCATACTGGTATTCTTACTAGAAAACTGCTTGGATTTGATTATGAATTTGCAAAAAGAGCAATGCCTACAAGGGACAGAACCAATCAATTGTTCCCCAGTAAGAGTACATTGATGGCTCAGTGATCCGGAACCCCTCCAGTGTTTGTAGTGATTAAATTGAGACCCCAGAGTCTGACCCCCTATGATAAGAGAACAGGCATCTAGGTGTGAAGAATTCTGACAATAAATCATTAGCTAATAAAATGTTACAATGTCGGTCCACAATGCCCCTGAGAATATTAATATTGCATCCAAATGTTGTAAAAAATCTGATATTGGATGTATCTTGGTTAGGTTTATCTCTGTATTCCAAAAGGTCCGACCTGTTCTGCTGGGAAGCCCAATTACTGGTAGGCATAATATGATAACAGTAACCCCTAACCTGAAATTTATGGATAAGGTCTTGTTGATGGTGTTTATAGGTGTCCTCAGTGGAGCATATACGCCTTATTTGTAAAAATTGTGACTTGGGTATATTACTAACAACATGACGTGGATGGAAACTGGTAGCGTGTAATAGAGTATTATATTCTGGCAATAAACCTGACTGCTCAGAGTATCATCCAAATTCCTAATAATGGTAACATCCAAAAAACTGATTTGCTTGCAATCACAATTAAGTGTAGATTTGATGCCCCATTTATTATCATTGAGATATTGAACAAATTCCAGTAAATTGACTCTATTCGCCCTCCAGACCATCCAACAATCGTCCAAATATCATCTCCATATATCAATCTCCCCCATAAAAATATTATGGTTGAGGTCATAAATCAGTTGCTCCTCTAGAAAACCCATAAATACGTCCGCATAAATGGGGGCAAAAGAAGTCCCCATAGCAGTACCTTTAACCTGCTAGTAATATTCCCCATGAAAATAAAACACATTTTTAGTCAGGACGTGTTCCCCTAAACATAATATCAGAGTGTTAAATCCAGGTGGATATAAATCCGCCCTATTAAGCCAATACTGCAAAGCCTCTAAACCCGCCCAATGGGGTATGTTAGTATAGAGTGCTGTAACATCTAATGTACATAATAACCAGTCATATTTCAACTGCATATCCGAAATTATTTTAAGGAACTGCGTGGTATCTTGAATTCTTAATCTGTCTAATTTTAACAAAGGCTGCAGATATTAAAACCAACAGAGGTTCAGTAAGAGAACCTCTGCCAGACACAATGGGGCCTCCCTGGTGGCTTCTGAAGATTTGTATGTATTTTAGGCAGCAAATATAAATACTGTCGTTGTGGATCCACCACTGTTAAGTGATGTAAGTCAGACTCAGTAATAATGTCTTCCTGCACAGCCTGCTGAAGAAACCCATCAATGTCGTCCTTAAATCTGATATTAGGGTCAAGAGGCATAAGCATATAAAATCTGGCATCCGATAGTTTTCTGGGCTTCAGAAAAATAAGAAGCCCAATCCATCACAACCACAACCCCAGCTTTATTGGCCGGTAAGATGACTATATTCTTACTGTTCCTCAAATCCATAAGAGCATGTTGTTCAGTCCCTGACAGATTATGTGGTAATATTTAAAATTCACTCAGTTTTAAAGTGTAGGTCTTTAAGGACACAGTCCTGAAACGTAGAAACATGTTTATTTATCGGGGGGGTATAATGGTGGATTTCTGAAACCTGAAATCAGTAGATCTTTGAGGTTGATCTTCATTACCAAAATACAACCTAAGATTTAAAAGATGACAAAAAACAATGACATCATTTGCAAGGATGTCTTCTCCCACAAAAAAAAAAAAACAGGGACATAGTTAAGGCCTTTATTCAAAAGTTGTTTCTGAACATCTGTCAGTTCTACAGAGGAAATGTTATGAACGTTACATATATCATTTACCGTGGTATCAATACCTTGAGCAAAGTCTTGATGTTGTCTGTTTTTCCTATGTTTTCTTCCACCCCTGTGCTTTCTACCCATAAAGGGTGATTGATACTGCATTTTTTAGGTATGGGTGACTCATGAATGTGAGTGCATTCTACATCAGTAGCTGAAGAGGACTCCTCTCCTGAATTTCCACTGTAACTACTTCTAGATTCTTTAAGTATGGACTTCTGTCTTTTCTTTTTTGGGGGGTTGAAGAAGTATCTAAATTAATAAACTTGACACTCCTATTGGACCCAGAAGACTTCCCCTGCTGATAGTCTCCTATATCTCTATTGAATTTTTGATTTTTTTTTTTGTCCTTTGACTGTTTTTCCAATACTAACAAATCCTTAGTTAGCTGGTTAAAACGAGTCCAATAATATGTTTCTCCATCATAACTTTTTAACTCATCAGAAATGGATCTCACTTCTGATGTATTGTTTTCAATCATGCGTTCTTAATAAGAAGTCAGAATGTTAAGAAAGCCCATGGAGGCGTTTTTTTGGGCCCTAGCCCACTCTTCAGCCAAAGTATTATCTATGTTTCCAACCAAAGGTTGGAGGTGTATTCTAAGCCCCCTAGGGACTATACCTTTGGTCTGATATGCTTTCAAAAGTTTGAGATGCCAGACGTTTGTCCTGAGCATCTTCATACTTTTAATTAACCTAATGAAACATTGGTTAGATATACTAGCCGGATCAATAGCACCCACATCACCTCTATCATCACTAGGAGACCCTAAGCCAAAGGCCTGTAAATCATTTTTGTCAGCCGAAAGGCCTTGCAAAACAGTGATCAAATCTATGATAATATAGCTTTGAGGCAATAGTGAGGATACCACTAAATAAAGGGCTAAAAATAAAAATGCAAAACCCTATTAAATGTATGATAATATAGCTTTGAGGCAATAGTGAGGATACCACTAAATAAAGGGCTAAAAATAAAAATACAAAACCCTATTAAATGGTAGACTACCACAAAAAAAAACAGGCTAAAAAATCAAAATATTGCACTAACAAAGCTATAGACCTGTCATATATATGAGCATATTTACATTTATAAAAACAGATGTAAATAAACAACCAATACATAAATAGTGGAAACACATAAATCATATATAAATATGTTGTAAAGAACTTGAATCTACAGTTGTAAATTAAAAAACAGATGGGATTTAAATGAACTTAAAATTCGTTGTTAATTAGAAATCCTGCCATATATTTTCATCTGCTAAATGACCAAAATGATCAAAAAAGTCATTATTAATATCAAGCAACCACCCAGATAAGGATCTTAGGTATTTATTTAAGATTTGAGTCAGTAAATATTGTGTGTAATTTATACATTGGACAACAGTGTTATTTTACATATGTTTTTCTTTTCTTTTTTACATTTCATATGTGAATTTTTGCAATATGTATATAGAATGTTTGCCTATTTTGGTATTTTACTGTGCACATTAGTGTACGTACACATACATCTTCTTTATACACTCCATTTACATATTTATTTGCCTGGCCATACAAGTGATAAGTTGAGTGATGGCTAGGTTTTATCATTATTAGCTTCATACTTTTAAAATATTAGGTGTTTAGGTATGTTTTATCTGTCTGCTTTTGCAGGTATACTACCTAAAAGGTTAAGTATAATTTTAACCATGATAATTTATGATCAAGGTTCTCAAGAGCGTCCTGCATACATATACATTTATGCTGTTTCTATATGTCTTATATGCATATATCACCATTTATGCTGTGTTCCCGAGCATTCTTGGATATTTTATTTTATTTTATTTTTGTATACTCAAATTTGTCATTATTATATATTATATTTATTCAATAGTTAGTAAGCTACTAGAGAATAATAGATTTTAACTCATTATTGTGTAGAAGTTTTGCTTTTGCGTCAATATGTTTATGTGTTTTTGTGCATAGAGAAGTTTTTTGACTCATACCTTTGAATTTCAGAACTCTAGTAATTGATTTATCACTTAATTGATTAATTAGATCTATAGCCACAGTTGTATTTAAGCAGAGGTTTTTTAATGTTACTTTGATCTGATGAAGCGTACGTAGCAGTACGCGAAAGCGCTTATCCAATGTTCTGTTCCTAATAAATCGTTTAGTTTCCTTCTGGAAGAGTGGTCCTGGTTTTTGATTCAACATACATTGTTTTGTGGTGAGTCTCCAAGTGTCTGCTTGCTAATATTCTTCGTTCTTCACGTGGAGACTCTGTGTGTGTTGCAGTATCTTTTGTGGTTTCTTATCTCTTCATTTTACTGCACCACCCCACATAATGGCCAATGTACCTATAGAGTTGCCGTTTAATCCGGAGACGAGGATATATGAAGAGAAGTGGAAATATATCACCAAACAAGTCAACAATCCTTTATTGACTCTGGATTTAAAGCTCTCGACTACAGCTAGTGACATTGGTAACGTAGACAATGTTGAGCAATTTTATACTTTGCTAAAGGAGTTAGAAAATGATCTCTATAAGTACCAAAGATTGACATGGCAGCATAAGCACCTGGAAGCTTGTGCTTATTTTAAGATTGTCCCCAGGGGTATGAGGGTGCTATGCATGCCCTCATACGGGGACAGTCATCCCGATTTGCTCAAGAGATGGCAAGAACTCAATTTGGACTTGAGCTTTAAATACATTAAATTGATTATAGACTATTTTTCCCCTTTGGAGGAAGAATTGTTAGCTAAAATTGAGCAATTGAACCATGAGTTACGGGAACGTTTTGACAATGAACTGTGTCTGAACAAGTTAGATCATATGTATGCCCAGGTACAATCATATAGTGACAGATTGCAGCTAACTAAGCATCGCAAACTGCTTGGAGATCATAAAGACTTTTCATTGGGCCACGTATTTGTTTGGCCGAGACATTTGAATTCCAATGAGGGCGATGCCAGATTACCTCATCACTCTACGTCGACCGAACGCACGCTTACTGGTACACCTCTAGAGTCAAGAACAGAGACACACGCTTTTAGCGACAGCTCCGATGGGGCCTTTGTAACTCCACCTGAAGAGGTACCAGCTACGGGAATGGGTTTGCTGACCCACACTCCTTTACCCAACCAGGAGGCCAACCAGCTCCTAATGGAGTATCAACAAAAGGGAGCGAAACCGAAAGTCCCTACATCAGATAAAGATGTTTTTCGTCCTTTTTTCCCGCTTCCAGTAAGAGCGCCAAAACATCAAGGAAGTCGATTCAACAGTTGGGACAGAAAGAAGAGAACGTTTTTGGAAGACAGCCCACAGCAAAGACGGCGACGGAAACAGTAAAGACTTTGTGTTTTAATTTATCTAATACTGTTCTATCTAATTCTGACGTTAGTTTATTAAATAGAGGGCTTACATTTATACCCTCTCAAGGCAGTAGCTTAAAAGAACTTTGTACTGATCTCAGGATGTTTGGGAGAAGTTTGGCTTTAAAACTCTTTTTTAATGATAGAACTAGTCACGATTTAAGTGCCACTGATACATTGAATCTATGTAGAAATAAGAGTGTTTTTTTCTCCCCCATTGCCCATGCATGTGGAGTGTTTTATCAAACTGTGTGAGGATGACCTATATGATTACTTTTATAATAGTGATAAGAGGAAGTGCAAATATTTCAATATGAATAAGAATGAGAATGCATCCTTGAAATTTTTTTCTGGAACTAACAACATTACTATCAGACCAGCAGACAAAGGGGGTGGGATTGTTATACTTGGAACTGAGGAATATGACACCAGTATGTGTGCTATGCTTAGTGACACCAAGACTTATGTATCTATTACCAAGGTTAAGGTAAAAGACATCCATCATGCTGTTGAAGAATCATTGTTTGACATGTTAATGTGTCAACAGATCACTAAAGAGACATATAATTTCTTCCATAAGGACTTTGCACGGGTTCCCATAATTAAAGGACTCCCTAAAATACATAAAGGCCTCTTTCCACCACCTATGAGGCCGATTGTATCAGGTGATGGCTGGATAGCAGAAAATGTTTCTGTATATCTAGAGAAAGTCCTGCGACCCACTGTAAATAAGGTAGAACACATTTTGAAAGACACATATAACCTGTTAGACTCTCTTGAGCAATTAGATGTCTATTTAGAGAAAGGTACCCATCTTTTGATAACACTTGATGTAAAGAATCTGTTCACCTCTATCCCCAATGAAGTGGGAATACAGGCTGTCAGGGAACTTATGCTCACAGACACTAATTTTAACAATGACAAGCAGATCCTAATTTACCAGTTATTAGAACTGGTTTTGTCTTACAATGTTTTCTCATTTGGGGAACAACTATACCATCAGCAGTGGGGAGTAGCTATGGGTACCCCGTGTGCAAATACGTATGCCAACCTGGTGGTTTATCACTGGGAAAAAGAACACCTGTTTACTCATGAGATGTATAGGAGAATAATCGTCTACAAGAGATTTGTAGACGATATCCTGATTGTGTGGGAAGGCTCTAAGACTGAGTTTGAGAGCTTTTTAGACCATCTAGAAAATACCAGTGACTTTTTGAGTTTCACAATGGATATTTCCTATAGTGAAATTATTTTTTTAGATGTGAGCTTGAATTTTCAGGCTGGTAAACTTGTCCTCACACTGTACAGGAAAGATTGTTGGAGAAACACACTCCTGAGTTTTGATAGCATGCATCCCAGGCATGTCTTTCCTGGGATCATTAAGAGCCAGTTTATAAGGATAGATAGAATGTGCAAAAATGAAGCCACCAGGTTGGAGCAGATTGACCTTATGGAAGAATTATTTGTAGAGAGGGGGTATGACAGGAAGATGGTTAAGGACATCAGATCTGATGTCTTCCATTCATCCAACAACCATCATACCCAGAACAAAGGAAAACTGAAAATGGTTCATTCAAATAATATAGCTAGAGACAGAGTCAGATTAACCGTTACATATTCTAATGATTTTGTTGCTATAAGGAATATTATTTTAAACAACTGGAGGGTATTAACAGTTGATCCAGGCACATTAGAATTAGTAGGCAGTAGACCAAGCTTTGCTTATCGCAACCATAAAAACCTGAAAAGGTTGTTATGTGATAGTACTAGGTCTGCAGAAGAGCTAGATGTCAATAGAGTACAGGCTTTTGGTACTTATCCTTGTACTCATTGTAGTATGTGCAAATATATTAGTAAAGATCAAGTGTTTATCCACCCCACATTTAAATATACATTTACACCCAGGTTTTATGCTACTTGCGAGACTCAAAGCCTGATATATCTTGCCACTTGTGACATGTGCCCTGCTTTTTATGTAGGGTTAACAAAGAGACAGTTGAAAAAAAGACTTTACAATCATGTGTATGATATTCGGCAACAGAAGGATCAGAATGCCCTAGCCAAGCATATCATCATGTTCCATACTCATACCTTCAGCTTCAGAGTTCTTCAAATAGTAACTCAGAATGACAGAGGAGGGGATCATGTGAACTTTTTAGAAAAAGTAGAGCTGGAGTGGATCTTTAAATTAAGAGCACATACACCCCCTGGTCTTAATTTGTATGTTTCGCTTAAACCCATATTGAAGTCTAGGAAATAGGCACTTGGGTTACGCTTTATACACTGGACAACAGTGTTATTTTACATATGTTTTTCTTTTCTTTTTTACATTTCATATGTGAATTTTTGCAATATGTATATAGAATGTTTGCCTATTTTGGTATTTTACTGTGCACATTAGTGTACGTACACATACATCTTCTTTATACACTCCATTTGCATATTTATTTGCCTGGCCATACAAGTGATAAGTTGAGTGATGGCTAGGTTTTATCATTATTAGCTTCATACTTTTAAAATATTAGGTGTTTAGGTATGTTTTATCTGTCTACTTTAGCAGGTATACTACCTAAAAGGTTAAGTATAATTTTAACCATGATAATTTATGATCAAGGTTCTCAAGAGCATCCTGCATACATATACATTTATGCTGTTTCTATATGTCTTATATGCATATATCACCATTTATGCTGTGTTCCCGAGCATTCTTGGTTATTTTATTTTATTTTATTTTTGTATACTCAAATTTGTCATTATTATATATTATATTTATTCAGTAGTTAGTAAGCTACTAGAGAATAATAGATTTTAACTCATTATTGTGTAGAAGTTTTGCGTTTGCGTCAATATGTTTGTGTTTTTGTGCATAGAGAAGTTTTTTGACTCATACCTTTGAATTTTAGAACTCTAGTAATTGATTTATCACTTAATTGATTAATTAGATCTATAGCCACAGTTGTATTTAAGCAGAGGTTTTTTAATGTTACTTTGATCTGATGAAGCGTACGTAGCAGTACGCGAAAGCGCTTATCCAATATTCTATTCCTAATAAATCGTTTGGTTTCCTTCTGGAAGAGTGGTCCTGGTTTTTGATTCAACATACATTATTTTGTGGTGAGTCTCCAAGTGTCTGCTTGCTAATATTCTTCGTTCTTCACGTGGAGACTCTGTGTGTGTTGCGGTATCTTTTGTGGTAAATATTGTGTGTCTTTGATTCAGTAAATATTGTGTGTCTCTGTCTATCTGCAGTTAAGTTGCCTGAACTGTGAAAATGTGTAGCTATCTGGGCTCATTGAAAGTTGTTAGACTGCTTTGAAATTCCTGTGTTAGTGTTAATGTTAGCCTGGGGGTTTTGCTAGCATTAAAATCTGTGTTGGTTACATTTCTGGTCATTTTAATCAGAGTTGCTGGCTACTGAGACTTGTCTGCATATATCCACTGGACACAAGCTGATTTAAGTATACTTTTGAATGCACTTATTTAAGATTTGAGTCAGTAAATATTGTGTGTCTTTGATTCAGTAAATATTGTGTGTCTCTGTCTATCTGCAGTTATTTCCCCACCCCCTCCCTGTTTCCTGTTGTGGTGTTAATCTTGGTGGCTTTGGAATTGCCCGCCCCTGCTGTAAATCTGTTTTTGCACACTCATCCTAGACCCATCTCATTTGCTCACTCAACTGAGTACAGTGAGATCATATTTTGATTTCAGATACTCCTACCAGTTCCATCTCCTCTGCTGTGTACAGAGAGAGCACTTGGGAAGGACATTCTTCTCTGTTTCCTCCCTCTCCACAAAAAAAAATCCACTTCATCTGCTTTACTGTATTTGTGTTTCTTCCTACTGTATTACCTTATTTTGCTTTTGCCTCTTCTTAAAAGTACTCAATTGAATTTATTTTGCTGCCTTTATTACTGCTTGTTAGTAGCCTTATTAAATTGCAACTGTTATTCTAAGGCCCTTAGTTTAAGCACTTGGGCTTCAAACAGTTGTTTTACATTAAGAAGGTTTGTGGTCTGCACTGTTGTGGCAAGACAGGTAGCGTACATCCTTCTAAGTTGGGAACTGCTGATTGAAGGCTCAGTGTCTGTTATTCTAAAAGTGTATTAGTTCTGGGTTAAGCACTTGGGCTTTGTCCAGTTATTTTACATTAAGAAGGTTTGTGGTCTGCACTCTTGTGGGAGGAGAAGCTAGATTCTGCCTTTCTGAGCTGGGGATTTCTGGTTAAAGGCTTATTGCATATGCTTACTCGAACTGTTTCTTTTTGAAATCGGTATGCCTTGTTTGCTGTATTATAGACTAGATTCAGGCCGGCTGGATCTAGCTTTGTTTGTATAACTTGTGCACTGATCCAGGCCGTCTTTTTTGGAGAAGGTTTCTCTGTACCCTAGTGGCAGGACTGTGCAGTTAGAACTTGTCTGATTGAAGACTGCTGGAACAGGGCTCAGTTTTTAGCTTTTTAACTGGTTAATTGGGTAAAGTGTTGTTTTGATTGTGTCTGCTCTATTTTTCTAAAAAAAAAAAAATATATATATATATATACTTGTTTCCCACCTTTCTGAACTAGTATAGTCCAGTTTTCAGGTCACTGCTGAATCCAGGGCTGTGTTACAAGTTTCTGTGTTGCCCATACCTTACTTGGATAGAAGAAAGTTTCTCTGTTCACCTGTGAGAGAAGGGAGCTTTGAGCAGCCTATCTGTCACTGGAGGAGTGGTTTCAGCCAAGAAGTTAGTCATTTATTGGCCATTTTGGGCTAATTTCTATCTCTTTTCACTTCCCTGCTGTAAAAACTGCATTTGCGCAGTTTTTGGACTTGTATTCCGCTCAGCAAGTGCCTTCCGGGTGTTCTGCAGAGTCTACACAGCAGAGAAACAAAAGAGAGTTTGGAGTGATTATCATTTTTCTGCTTTTCTTGCTGTCTTAACTAATTCCGCCTAAATCGCCAGTTTTTTTAGCGTTTCTGTGATTTAAAATGTTTGTTATTGCTACATATTGTACTTATTTGCTGCCTGCACTTGAATTAAGTCATTTTTGTGTTTAAATAATATGTTTAACTGTTGTATGCTACAAACTAAAGTGTGATAGCCTTTTGTGTGCATTTAAAGTATTGTTTTGATTGTATCTGCTCTATTTTCTGAAAAAAACAAACAAAAAAAAAACTTGTTTCTGCCTTTCTGAACTAGTATAGTCCAGTTTTCAGGTTATTGCTGAATCCAGGGCTGTGTTACAAGTTTCTGTGTTGCCCATACCTTACTTGGATAGAAGGAAGTTTCTCTGTTCACCTGTGAGAGAGGGGAGCTTTGAGCAGCCTATCTGTCCCTGGAGGAGTGGTTTCAGCTTAGAAGGTAGTAGTTTATCAGCCATTTTGGGCTAATTTCTATCTCTTTTACCGCATTTGTGCGGTTTTGCACACCGGGCAGCGCCGTTTAGCTAGAGTTAAACTATTCTTGGCTCCACGAAGTCTACTCTTCAATTTTTCCCTTGGAACTAGACAAACCTTCAACTTTAGCCCTCAAACCATTCATTTCACAGTCAAGCACTTGCTTAAAACTCATAGCAAGTACTAATTAACCCTAACACTTGACCCCCCCCCATACTGTCCAGAAGGACAAGGCTCTCTATTCGTCCCCACCAGCCAATCAGAAAAACAGCTTACTCTACCTATTCAAGCATGTCCAAAGGGCAGTTTCCGGTGTACTCTCCAGTCCAACTGGTGAATCTGGGCATTTTGAGGCAATGTTACAACTGCCTCATGTACACAGACAACCCTCTCCTCCTACCACCAAATACTAATATATGCGAGAGATGCAATTATACAGCTAAACTGGAGGCAAAGCTCACTCAACCCAAGACTGGAACTGACAGTCAAGAGAAGGGTAATACTTGCAACACACCACCAGTCTCACATAGACCTAATAAACCAACACCGGTAAATAACACACATGAATACATGAAAACATACTCGGGGGCTCTAAACAAAAATCTGCAAAAGCAACAGAGACCTCCAAATTAGACATCCAAGCAATCTCCACACCCCATCACCAACCATGAAACACATACTTCACATAATCAGTGTGCCACGCAATCACAGCCCTTAACGCAATATAACATACCCATCACACTAGTAATAGGCGACTCTATAGTCAGGCACACTGATGTCCCACTAACTAGGCTGGACAAGGAGAAGGTCACAGTTAGCTGCCTGTCCGGTGTCAGGATCTGCTACATAGCACAAGCACTCAGGCACTCCAGAACAAGTACAAATATGACTCTGTCATTGTCCATGTTGATGTGAATGACCCGAGACGTACCTCCCTGGACTACATGAAAAGAGACATGGAAGAGCTCTCTGATCATGTAGCCCAGGCCGGTATGACCCTGACCCTGAGTAGCATCCTCCCCTCACCAAGAATGATGCCACAGTATAAAGAAAAAATGATCAATTTCAACAATTGGCTAAGTTTCTGGTGTCATTCAAAGGGGATCCAGTATCTGTCCACCTGGGATGACATGCTCAACAAGCCACGTTGCTTCGCAAGAGATGGCTTGCACCTGCCACCCTTAGGCTTTTGAATACTGGCTAAGGCTCTTGCCGCCCCCATAGTGCCTTTTTTAGACAAGGCTCAAAAAACAGACCCACCACCATAAATAGCACAAGTAACCAAAAACTGAAGGGTAATGCTACTCAACGCCAGAAGTCTAAACCTCAAAATGCACACACTCGAGGCACTCCTCAGTATGGAGAACATCGACATCTGTGCAGTAACAGAAACCTGGTTTAAGGTTCCTGAGAGCACCCCAGCACTACTAGGCTGTAATTCATACCATACCTTTCGGCCACAGAACCAGGACAGAAACACAAAAGGCGGGGGTGTATCCATATTCATCAAGGATACCCACACCTCCAGGTTAGTGGTGCAGCACAATGCATCAGAGATCAACCATGTGTAACTAACAATGGGCAAAACTGCAGTCCAAATTGTAGCTTGCTACAGATCAACCACCATGGCCCAGGACCCCCATTCTGCATTTCTGGAGACACTGGGAAATATGAAAGTTTTACCAAACACCCTAATACTGGGTGATTTCATTTACCCAAACATAAACTGGGAGAACTACTCAAGTACTAACTCCCTTGCCCAACGCTTCCTAGAATTTATAAACTCGAATGCCCTGGATCAACTGGTCAACACCCCAACCAGAGGGAACAACATATCGGACCTGGTCATCACCAACATGGGTGACCGGTGTTCCACACCAGAGGACACCCCCTTGCTGGTTAGATCAGACCATAGACTAATCACTCTGGATATCCACATTCTGCCCCCACCCCCAATCAAGGAAACCACCGTGAAAAACTTTTCAAAAGCAAACTTCATGTTACTTAAGACTGAGGTGGAAAGGTTCACAGCCCCCATGCTGAAGGACAATGCTGTCCAAGCTGCTGAAACCTTTACAAAGGCACTCTATGAGCATCTGCAGGAATGCATGGATCGTGCTATCCCAAGTAAAACCAAGACTCACACCTCCAAGAAAAGGAAACCAGTCTGGTGGACCCCTGCCATAAACAAGCTATACAACAGGAGGAGGAAACTAGTACAGAAAAGAGTAAAATCCCAAGAAGGAAAGACATCCCTGATCAGTATCAGCAAGAAACCACGATCCCTCATTCAAGCATCCAAGGCTAGTTTCGAAAGAAAAATTGCCAGTGACTCCAAAGATAACCACAAAGCATTCTTTAGCTATGTCAAGAACCTAAGTGGAAACTCTCAGATCTGCTCTGAGTTGGTGCAGAATGGCACAAAATACACTGAACCGACTGATATTGCCAACATTCAGGCAGACAGGTTTAGTGCAAACTTCACCCCCTAAAGGGCCCATAACCATACCAGAAGAATGTAGGGCCCCATCAATCACTGATACACAGATTAAAACAGCCCTATCTAAAGCCAAAAACACAGCTTCAGTGGGACCGGACGGTGTCCCATGCTGTGTCTTAGAAGAGCTCCACAATGAAGTAACCCCTCACCTAAATGCACTGTTCAAACTCAGCCTCTCTACAGGCTACGTACCCACAGAGTGGCGCACAGCAACAGTTATCCCACGGTGGAGCCACAACGGACCCCAAGAACTATTGCCCTATAAGCCTGACTAGCCTGGTCTGCAAGGCCATGGAATGCATCATCATGGAACTCATTAACAGAGACATTGGGAACCTCCAAACCTTGGACCCTACCCAGTTTGGCTTTGTTAAGGGCAGATCTTGCCTCCTAAACTTTGTGGACTTCTTTGAGACAGTTACCAAGGCATTTAGACGAGGGAAAGGAGGTCCACACAGCCTATCTAGACCTTGCAAAGGCTTTTGACACCATTCCCCATTCTAGTATTATAGACAAGCTCATCAGCTTGAACATAAACCCCTATGTCACAAGATGGGTTGCCAGCTGGCTCATGGATAGAACCCACATGGTGGGAAGTTGCAGGCTCTACGTCCGACTCTAAACCGGTTACAAGTGACATCCCCCAGGGCTCAGTCCTAGGACCCCTCCTGTTCGGTATATACTTTTCAGATGTACAGCAAGCATAGGAGGACTATGGCTGACCATGTTCGCAGATGACTGCAAACTAGGGGCCATAATTTATTCTCCAGCTGATACAGACACCCTCCAGATGTACACCAAGGGTACACCGAGGAAGGGAGGAGAAATTAGTCTGGGGTGGAGCAAGGACAAAACCAGCAGTTTTTGAGGTATTGAATAAGGTTCTTTTTGAATAGGGCTGAAGATGGTTCTGAGGTTAGGTCCGCAGGAAGAGAATTCCATGATAAGAATAGTATCATAGTATCTCCGGGTCTGTGAGTTTTGCGTCAGTTCAGTTTTTCACTTTGGATAATTCTAACCTTGCTTCCTGCCCTTAAGAGTTAAGCTCACTAACTCACTGTAGGATTGACTTGATTTTTAGGCAGTTTAAGGAATGTGAAGGTAGGAATTGAGCCAGGAGATCCATTTTTTCCCAAAGAAAGGCACATATGGGATATGCCTATGGTTCCCTTGGGTTTCAACCTACAATAGCCACAATTGTACAAAATTTGAAAAAGTGTAACAAAATTATATAATGTACAAAAGGTACAATTGGTTTGGGGCTTGAGTTGGGGTGCCTGGTTGTGCTATAGACCTAGTACGGCTAGCTAGCTTAGTCCAACAATTTGAGTAGAGAAGGTAATCACCTTATCAGGTCCTTCTGGTCCAGGGGCTAGGTAGGAGCTGTTTGTTTATTTTACCGTTTGGGTGCCCTTCTATTTTTTAGGCTTTCAGGAGGTCAGAGTAAGGGGACAGTACCTAGTAAAAGATAGAGAGACTTATAGGTTTATCATAAGGTGGAGGTATTAATAAAGGTTAGTGTTCATTAGGTAGAAATTGTAACTGCTATTAGAATAAACTCAGTCTTTCAATAGTAGAACCAACATATTCACTTTTAAACATCGTTCACAATACTGAGGCAGAGTAGCATGTTACAGACCATAAATGCCTTAACTATGCAACATTAAACTGTAATGGCTTGTATGACATACAATAATAGACAAATACAAGCTTAGAAACAGTTCTAGCAATGTGTATAGTCTTGTAAGTTAACTAAACTGTGCTATACTGCTGAGAGTTGCTGTGTTCTTTTACATTTGTTTCACACTGTCTTATTTAAGCAATGAGTGTTCGCTTTATATTTCAGAAATATCGGCTTTTTACCTAGTGCCAGAATGAATACATCACAATGTTTTATTTAAACAGTGAGTGTACGCTTTATACTTCAGAAATATAGGCTTTTTTACTTTGCGCTGGAATGAATACAATATCTATAGCTACAGAGCATGACTGCTAGGGCACACATAAATTTCCATTTCCACTAACGGCTAAGCACAGCTGATCTAGTACATTTAGCTGCTAAGGAGGCTTAGGCAAGCCAGAAAAACATCAAAAACATACAGTAGAGAAACACCACGAAGGTTTAGAACAAAAGAGTCAAAATAATTAATTGTACACGTACCGCTAGCTTTAGGAAGTTGCCAACTGGGTCCAGGAGCACTGGGGATTTGAAATTTGGCGTTTTTTCATGATATATTTAAAACCTCGGTGACATCACTGATAGGGGGGAGGAATTAATGCTGTTATTGGCTTTACCAGGCCACGAGTATCTCAGGGTCTGCGAGTATTGTGTGAGTTCAATTTTTCACTTTGGATAATTCTAACATTGTTTCCTGCCCTTAAGAGTTAAGCTCACTAACTCACTGTAGGTTTGACTTGATTTTTAGGCAGTTTAAGGAATGTGAAGGTAGGAATTGAGCCAGGAGATCCCTTTTTCCCCAAAGTGCCCGGTTGTGCTATAGACCCAGTAGGGCTAGCTAGCTTAGTCCAACAATTTGAGTAGAGAAGGTAATAACCTTATGGTCCAGGGGATAGGCAGGAGCGGTTTGTTTATTTTACCATTGGGGTGTCCTATTTTTCAGGTTTCAGGAGGTCAGAGTAAGGGGACAGTACCTTATCAGGTCCTTATGGTCCAGGGGCTAGGCAGGAGCTGTTCGTTTATTTTACCATTGGGGTGTCCTTCTATTGTTCAGGCTTTCAGGAGGTCAGAATAAGGGGACAGTACCTTATCAGGCCCTTATGGCCCAGGGGCTAGGCAGGAGCTGTTCGTTTATTTTACCGTTGGGGTGTCCTTCTATTCTTCAGGCTTTCAGGAGGTCAGAGTAAGGGGACAGTACCTTATCAGGTCCTTATGGCCCAGGGGTTAGACAGGAGCTGTTCGTTTATTTTACTGTTGGGGTGTCCTTTTATTTTTCAGGCTTTCAGGAGGTCAGAGTAAGGGGACAGTACCACTAGCTTTAGAAAGTTGCCAACTGGGTCCAGGAGCACTGGACATCTTTAGATGTAGCATTTCTAACAGAGCTGGGGGCAGACTTGGCCTTGTAAGTCAAACAGAGATCGCCTCTAAGTAGGCGATATGAGAGAATAGTTGGAGTTTTTTAGGTCTGTCCATATAGGACAAATGTTTAAGGCATAGGATCCCCTTTGTGAGGTACTTTTACGGCCTCTCCAGTGGTTGCAGGTGTTTAGTGAGGTACATGCCAAATGGGGCATTGTACTCAATGATTGGCCTAATGAGGGCAGAGTAGAGAGAGAGAGACAATGACCTCTTTCTTCCTGGATGCAAAACCCTTAGTAGTGAGATGTGCCACATAGAAGGACTTTCTGACTACTGTGGCAATGTGGTGGTCAAAAGAGAGGTTGCTGTCAACCTGTGTTCCCAGATCTCTTATAATGCCTTATGTGTTCAGCGGACTACCATCAATGTGGTAATTCATGGGAACCGAGTTTTTCCCAAAGGGGGTGATGACACATTTTTTGGGCATTGAGCTTAAGGCCATGGTTCTGACACCAGTCGTTGGTCTCAGTGAGGCCTTTCTGTAGGATGTCAACATCACTTGGGGAGTTAATAATAGCTCCCAATTTGCAATTGTCTGCAAAATGTGTCAGCCAGAGTCCCTTTATGTTAGCCTGGAATTCAGAGAAGTAGATACAGAACAAGAGAGGACCCAGGACCGAACTCTGTGGGACTTCACTCATGACTGGTCGGCAGTCTGACTTGGAGTCAGCTACTTTCACACTGTGGGTTCTACCTGTGAACCAGTTTGCAACCCATCTAGTGATATAGAGGTTGATGCCTAGCTTAGTGAGTTTTTCCATGATTTCTGAGTGGGCCTTGGCCAGATCAAGGTAGGCTGTATGAACCACCTTGCCTTCATCCACAGCTCTGGTGACTGACTCAAAGAAGTCGACGAAGTTGAGCAGGCATGATCTACCCTTCACAAAACCAAACTGTGTGGGATCCAGAGTTTGGAGATCCCCTATATCCTTGTTTATTAGGTCCATGATGATGCGTTCCATAGCTTTGCATATCAGACTCATCAGGCTAATGGGGCGATAGTTCCCAGGGTCTGTAGTCGGTCCTCCTTTATGGAGATGGATGACTGTAGCAGTGCGACATTCGGTAGGGCCAAAGCCTGAGGTGAGGCTGTGATTGAACAAGGCACACAGGTGAGGTGCCAGTTCACTCTGTAGTTCATGTAGAACACAGCCAGGGATATTGTCAGGTCCCATAGAAGCTGTATTCTTGGCCTTGGACAGTGCTGTTTTAACCTGTGCAGCAGTAATACTGGGTGCTTGGCAATCTACTGGTATTGTGACTGGTCCTTTGGGGGGGAGGGGTAAAGTTGGCACTGAATCTGTTGTCCAATATATTAGCAATATCTGTTGGCTCGGTATAGGAGGTACCATTGTGCAGTAGCTCAGAGCAAATCTGAGTACTGCTGTGTAGATTCTTTACATAACTATAGAAGGCCTTGTGGTTGTTTTTGCCATCTGCTGCAATTCTGTTTTCATAGCTAGCTTTAGAGGATTTGATGAGGGATCTCAACTTTTTGTTGAGGCTGATACGGGGGGTTTTCCACTCTTGGGACTTCACCTTATTCCGCATCAGTTTCCTACTTCTGTTGTAGAGTTTGCTTATGGCAGGGTACCATCAGATTGGCATCCTTTTTTGGAGGAGAACGTCTTGGTTCTGTTGGGTATGGCGAGATCCATGCATTTGTGTACGTGTTCGTACGGTGCATTGGTGTATGATTCTGCAGTCATGCAACTATTCTCCATTTGCATGGGTGCCGTGAAGTTAGCCACCTCTGTTTTTAGGAGCCCAAAGTTAGCTTTGGAGAAGTTTTTCATGGTGGTTACCTTTGCTGGGGGGGTGAGGGTGGGTGGGAGGGATGTGGATTTCCAAGGTGATTAGTTTGTGGTCGGCTCTAATCAGGGAGGAGTTGACGATTGGTGTAGAGCAACGGTTGACCATGTTCGTAATGACCAGGTCAAGGATGTTGCTGCCTCTAGTGGGGGTAAAAATTATTTGGTCCGGGGCATTGGAATTAATGAATCCCAGGAAACGGGCAAGTGTATTGGTACATGAGTAGTTTTCCCAGTAAATGGAGGGGTAGTTGAAAGTCGCCCAGTATGAGAGTGTTAGGTTGGACCCTAATATTCTCCAGGGTGCTTAGGAACGTGGAGTGTGAGTCTTGGGACATGGTTGGGGACCTATAGCAGGCTACGACCTGAATCACTGTCTTACCCAATGTTAGCTGCACCTGAAGTATCTCAGATGCGTTATGTTTCTTTTTACACTTAATTGCTCTTTATTTGTGCTAGTGGGGTTTGTTAATTACTTAAAATTGTAGTTTTGCCAAGTTTAAATACTATCTCCTTACTTTATTTGATGCTAGGATTAATAGCTTTGCTTATTTAACTGTGACTGACAAGTGACACTTTGTATCCCTTGTAAAGCAAATTCAGACATCTTCTAGTGTATCATTTTGTCCTCAAGTTTCCAGTTACATGCTTAACAGCAACATTTTCAGTGGCAAATAAATTGTTTATGTAATGTTGCAGTATAGCTGACCCCCCCTCCTTCATATAGAAAGAATTTTACTTTAGCTGTTTATGCTTTATGACACCTTACTGACTTTAGCAAGTCTTAGTTTCATGATGATAAAATTTGTGTTGTGCCTAGTAGTAACAGCTGTAAAAAAGAGTATGTGGTCTCTTCTTAGACATGTTGGCTTAGGCAGCTGCTTTTCTGAAACAACTTGAGTTATGAATTGAAAATGTAATTGTATGACCTTCATGATATATGGCAGGGAAAACAGAAATGATGACACTGAAAAGCACAGAATGATTTCTTGGATGTTACAATGTAAAGAATTAACATGAATGTGAGGTTAACTATTTTGAAAGGTGGAGTTACCTTTTAAAGGGTGTTCTCCATTTCAGTTTTCTAAAGAAGGAAGTTAGCTCCTTCTAGAGCTCTAAATTTTGTTTTGGACACTTTTCCTAAACATCAGTCTCTAGGTCGGTGTTGATATTACACTCCAAGCCTGTGTACCAAATGTGAAAAAAGGAGGTTGATGCCAGTGCCAATTTCATGTAGGTTTATTCAGTCACCTCAGCATTTCTAACTCAGAAATAGGATTTGCCATTTGCTTTATCATTAGTGAAGAGAGTATTCAAACGTGAAACACTTATGGCTTCTATACCACGTTCTGTTCCATAAAGGCAGATTGTCAGTTTGTACTAATCCTTGCTTTATGCCTAGGCTTCTAGCAGACACTGCTGCTATTAAATGATTGTTGCAGTCTCCCATGTCTGCATCCTCAGAACTTTGGTAAGATGATATTGCTTAGTATGTATGGTTCTGTGCAGACAAGATAGCTGCCAACATTATTTCTAAGACATAGCCTTTTGGAAAGCCTGACCAGCTTTTTGGTTGCATTTTCCAAAATAGGCTACAACAGAATTTAATCAAACTGTGGTTACTTGGCTTTTCAGTCATGCTCTGTTTTAATGACTCGGCAAACACATATTTTCCACTTGCTTTTTGAAGTTATTGAGCTCAAGTCAAAGTTGAAAACAGATTTAACCACAGAAAAAGCAGGCTGTGACTTGGTTTTCCTTCCATTACTGAATATTACAAGTTGAATTCCTTTTCTAAGGCTAGAGATAATTTTGTTTATAGTTCCTGATATGCTGACAAGTGCTTCCTTCTTTTAGATTCATGGTTTGGGGCTGTCCTGAAAGGTGGTAAATAAAGATAGAAAGGAAAGCCATGCAGTAGTACAGTTGTGTGAAGTAGCCACCATAACAATGCATTGAATATTTCCTTTCTGTTTGCGTTATAGCCTTTCCTCCCCCCTTTATATTTTCTTTTCTGTGTTTCATTAGTTGGTATATTTTCCTGTTTTATATACTGTGTTGTAGCATATATCTATGAGAGATTCAGGAAGTTAGTGGATGTCTAGCCACTGTCAATTCTTGAGGAACTGTAGTTTTCTTAGTATTATTTGCAAGGTATGTTATTTTCTTGCAAGACTCTTAACATGAAGTAGCTTTTTGAATCCTGCCTTACCGCTGCTTATAGGTCATTGAGAGGTTACTATTGTACCATACTGGAGTGGTATTGTAAAGGTGTGGTGTTCATTGTTAACTCACTGTGATTTTATTTGTAGTGAGAGCTTGTTTGTACTCTTAAGGTTTACAAAGTTTCTCTCAGTTGGGCTTGATAGAGATTGTATAAATTAAAATGCTTTCCCCAAAATTATACTGTGTGTGCAGTAAAAGAAAATATGGCTTGCTTTGCAAGAACAGTTAAGTGACCTTTTATTTCTTGTAAATGTCCAGCTTAGATATAAATAACTTATAGCTGTGGGCTTACTGTAAAAGGCATCCTGTTATAGAAAAAAGGGAGTTGACTTTCTGTGAGCTTTTAGATGCAGAAATAAATGAAATAAAATACAGACACTTCAAGTGACGCAAAGATGACGTGGAGAGACTTTTTGTGAAGTCTTCAGATACAGTAAGGAAGACAATAACCAAAGAAGGACATATTTGCCATTTCAACAGAAACTGTCCAGGCTAGAAATAACCATGGACTTTTTCATGATACAAACTGAAACCAGAAGAACAAGTCACGAGGACATTAAAAATAACATTGGTTGAAAAGAGTATATAAACTGGACAGTCTGTTTCACTTTTTAGTGACGTTTTCGGACTAAGTGTGCATTAGTCTGTGTCTAGCTGTGTTATAATAGAATTGAAATAACTCTGACAGTATTAACTGTTTGGCAAGAATTTGTACTAACAAATAAATATTAACGGACACAGTCGTACGGTGTCAGCCTAGCTCTCTGATAATAATATTTTACAGTGCTAATAATATTTTACAGGGCTTTCCAGCTCTTGTATGTGTAATGCTTCTATTGCTGATTCAGACAACATAGATCATGCTTGAAGCAGGAGTACGTTGGAAGGTGGCAAGCTTTTGTCACACTCTTTGCTTGACACTGAGAGCCAGAAGAAGCTGACTAGAAGTAGCAACCCTAAAGGTGATAAATAAATAACTGAAAAGACAGAAGGGAAATCACCAAGCTACTGTTGTTATGTCACAGAGGTGTACCTACACAGCATCTGGGACCATAACAGACTTCTCAGCTTTGGAAGTGTGATTTTGGCCATGTAATTCCTGGATGTAATAAATGGAGACAGTGCTTGTGCAGAATCATCCTTATTGCACAGGGAAATAGTTGCACAAGTATTCTTCCAGAGTCGATGGGATAAGCACCTTTGGAGCTGCTGTCTGTTTCTTATCACTTTGCACCTGCTGATAAATACAGTTGGGATCTGCTGTATGAGACATATTCTTAGTGATGGTAAGATAACCTTAACAACTCAGATTTTCTGGGGCTGTGCTTAGGTATTTTCAGGCAAGCAGAGAGATGCAGTCCTTCTCATGTGTCCTGAGTATGGCCTCCTTTTGTTTATTCATTGTAGCCTTCTATGGGAAGCATTCAGGAGGTATTCTCGGTACCAATACTGCCTCAACTGATTCCTGTCAATCCACAGGGAAGTAGTGTCAGTGCACTGAGGCCCTCCCAGATTGCTGAGCTCCTCCCATTGTCACAGAAAGTGAACCCTCTTATCTATTACTTTTGTTCATGATGTCATACTTTCAACCATTACCAAATGCTCACACCTGTTGGGATCATAAACTGACTGGTAAACTGAGACCTTCATTCTTTGACTCAGTTTTCATTTCACCAACACATTCTGGTATAACTCCTGCAATGTTGCATCCTCTGCATTCATCTGCTAGTTTCTCTGTCTCTGTGTCTCTCTCACTGTGTCAATTCCCCCTGTACCTGCACTTGTGAAAAAGACCCTTAGATACTTAAACTCTCCCACATGAGATAGCTGCTTCCAATTCATTTTCAGAGATAACCCTCTGTTCTGCATGAGAAACCGTGACTTCTAATTTGAAGGCACTGATTTTCAATCCAGGTGCTTCACACTTAGCAACAGCCTACTTCAGTGCTTTCTCGAGGCTGAGGACACAGTCGGCAAGGAACAGATAAGCAGCCCATGCATTCCCACACTGAATACTCCGTGGATGGTTGTTGCTGCTTATTGTATGTTGTAGGGTAAACATGGTTAAGAGAGGTGATAGGAGACACTCTTTGGAGTCCTTTGTGCACTGTGAACATGTTTGACTTACTGCTAAGAATGCTGAAACAACTCTCACTTCTCAGCTCCAGGGACTCAATAACATATTGCAGCAGCAGACCTTGAAGACCATACTGTTGTAGCACCAGTCATTCTGGGTTATGCAGCTGTATGCCTTCTTCAAGTCCACAAAGTACATGTACAAAATACTGGCAACTCCCATGAGCCCCCCCCCCCCCCCCAGTATTTGTACGAGGACAAATAGTTCCAAGTCTAGAATAGGATCTGCATTACTCTTCCTCAATCATTGTCTTGACTATTGGATGACATCCCCTTTACAGCATCCTCGGCTAACTGTACTTTTTTCCACTGAGGCCGTAGGGAATGATTCCTGTGTAAATGAACACACATTCTTGACCTTCTTTTTGAAAATGGGGACCATTACCCGTAACTACCAGTTCAGAGGTATTGCTGCAGCCTTCCAGACAACAGTGAAAATATGTGTTAACCATGATGCTTAATCAGCATCACCATTTCTGACTTTATCTCACTCATACGTGCAGCTATGACAAAGCAGAAACATTCATCTTTGCAATGATGTTATAAATAGAGATGTCTCAAAGCTCAGGATCTGCATCTGGTACTCCCCTTTCAGAGGAAAGCCTATCTGACAAATAGGAGTTCCTCAAAATATTCCATCCTCCTATTAAGGCTGTTCCCAGGCAAAGTAATGGCTTCTGCACTCTAGCAGAGAACAGCCTAAGCAGTGACCTACTACCCCTGAATAGCTGAATTGTTTTCCAGAATCTTTCTGAGGTCATTCAAAAATAATTTCCCATGGCCTTGCCAAAACTCCATTTACTCATGGGTCTTCATTTCTAAGAATACTGTACATGATTCCCTCCTAGCTTTTTCGTACTTGTAGATCAAGTCCATTGACCCCCCGCCCTTCCCCATTATCACTTTCTGGAAGGGTATTGTTCTTTAACCTAATGGCTTGCCTCACTGCTGATTTTGTACCAGCTTGTCTGAGGATTGCACTATGAGAAGTAGAAACAACCTTTTGGCCACAGCATTTTGTTTCTGTCTCAGCTCTTAAGGTTTTCAAATGGTTCCATACAGACGTGGGAATAAAGCTTGTTGCTCACTGATGCATAACTATACATTCCTAGGACAGCTTCAGTACCTATTTGAATTTCTAGATGGCCATCCATCTAAATTAACTCACAACCAAATGATCATTTGACATCTCAGCACCTCAGCTGACCTCAGAGCTGTGGACATATGCAAACAGGAAGATAAACCAACTAATGGAAACACCGAAAAGAAAATATAAAGGGGAGATGACAACAGTGAATGTCAACATTTGACCCAAGGGGCTTTGGTACAAAGTACGTTTGTGAACTTTCTTGTTTTCAACCATGAGATGTTATGAACAGTCTGTGACTAGCACAGAAGTCCAAAACAATTCACAACTCAGGACCAGATTAGGTAAACCCTTAGTCCCAGCACTACCCTCAGATGTTTTCATATGCTATACAGTAATGGGATCTCCTTTTTGAGTACTGCACCAATGTTCTCTAAGAAGGCCATGTACTCTTTTGCAGAACTGTTGTTTGTGCATATGTACCTAACAGCTATTCTTAAATTCAGGATTTTGCAAATGAAACAAGTTCCGCCTCAGTGCACCAGTCATTCTAACCCTTGTGGCAGACAGGCTAGAACAGGTGTTGCTTTTGGTCTGGGAGACACATCCAGAAGAAGATCAAGTACAAATATATAATCCAGTCTAACCAACATCAGGATATTAACAGGATGTCTGGTGCAATGCGTAAATGATGGGTAAATTGTTCTGTGCATACAAAGTAAGTGGTGATCATGTGACTACGGCCTCCAGTAAGTTCTGAGAGTATTTTGCTCTGTTATGGGACAGTGAAATATAAAACTGAATTCAACACTCTGATTTGAGGTTAACATCCTGGGATCTCAGAGTCAGTCCTCTTTGCACCGAAAGTATCTTTGAACTTTTTAGGGGATTGAATGAATGGCCTGATTAGAAAATACATTCAAACATTTAAATTGTCTCTGTAGTATAACACACTCATATATCACAACAGTTCTCAGTGTCATTTGCAGATTTAGCGGCTATATCCATGTTGGTTTGGTTATGAATACTTTCTGTTTCCTATAGTTGATAAAAAGTAAGAGTTAACAGTCAAATCTTCATGTAGAGAATAACTCAGGGTGTTCACTTGCTGTGTTGTGTTTTCTGAGTGAATAACGCAGGTGCATTTACTTTGTCTCCTGTGCAAGTCTATACAATTTCACTGGGCTAACAATCCATTAATATTCCACATCATTAGTTTTAGGTAAGTGGGGGTTCAGGTGCCCCTGAGGTGTGTGAGCTCCAATGATCAGATGAGAAGAGATGCATATTTGGTAACCTTTAAATGTTACATCACAGGCATAAAGAGTTCTTGGCAGGGAAAACTGTCACGCTCCCTCCCACTTCCTGTAATACACCAGTCATCTTTCATCTTCCTGTTCTTTGCTGCATTGAATACCATAAATAGCACCAGGCTGCTTGTTTGTACGAGGTTTGTGTGCTATATTGATTTGGGCTGGATTGCTCAAAGTAGTTGTGAAATATTTTTCTCCTTTTCTTCCTTCTGTCACATTTGCAAGCCATTCAGAAATTTTCTTTATTTTTTGTGGAACATTTTTCCTTTCTTTTCAACTGCATGATTAGATTTAGGCTTACTTCACCTAACTTGCAACTGTTAATGTCAAGAGACTTAATGAATTGGGCACAGAGACTGAATAAAGATATAGTCTAACCTCAGTGAGGCCTGTTTTATAACCTAATGCTCTAGAATGTCTATGTACCATATGATATGCTGTACCTAAGTTCTCTACCCCATTTTTAAAAAACTATAGTGTGTGTGTGTGTGTAAATATATATATATATATATATATATATATATATATATATATATATATATATATATATATATATATATATAGATATATATATATATATATAGATATATATATATATATATATATGTTGTATACATAGTATACCTATATTTATGTGCATGTGTGGAAGACATGGGCATACAGAGGCCAGATAGTTGAAACACTGTTATGTCCTTAGGGAGTCATTTGCATATGTAGCCGGGGCCTTCAGCACAGCTCCGTGTTTATAAAATATAGCCAAATAATCTGCTTATGATGTATTATGTGAAAAAAATGTCAAAACATGTATGTCTACGGTTAGTGGGGTTTGGGCTTATTTATTATATTTTATACACACGCATGCATATTTATATTTAAAGTCCTGGAAGTATGTAGTTATTGTTCTATGGTAAGTTGTAAAAAGATTTGTTCTAGGCAACTAAGCAGTTTATATATATCTTTCTCACACAGTCTGAAATGCAGTCACTAATGGAAGCACTGTTGCCACGAGTATACTTGCTTTTTCCAAATTTTTTCTTAGGTTTGGAACAATATGCTTGCTTTTATTAAATAGCAATTGTATTTTCAGTTTACTTGTATAATCACATAAATGATCTAGAACACTGGCAACACTAACTGTTTTCATGGGCATGACATTTACAGCTTTATTGAACAAGTCTGTAGGAACAGGATTAAGACTGAAATGTGATAAGTTAAAAATTTAAAGAGTTGCCCCCGGATTTACTAAAGTTCCATGCAGGACTAGCTTAGTCCTGCACAGAAGCGACTGTTTAGGAGCAGGACGGAACGCACCATGCATATTAATAAGACGCGCTTCCCAAGCTCCTAGGCTTACATGATGCATGTAAGAGTGCAGAGGGCGTGTCTGAGAGCAGAGCTCTCGGAATAAACACGCCCCTGCAATGTAGAACAGTAGAAAGGGGTATGCAGTGAGCGAGACCGCTCACAGGTGTCCGCATATCCCCACCAACAGTCCCCCTTGTGTATAACAGCAACAGAATGTAATAATAAAATGAAGCAACCCTAATTTTTTTTTTTAAATCCGATTGAAGCTAACCGTAGGTGCGCGGTTGTGCCCATCGCTTAGCTAAGGTTAAACAGCTTAAAAGGCTGAAGAGGATAACAAGGAAGATATATGCAAATGAAGCAGCACAGCAATAGTGTAGTGGGCAGAGCATTCACCTAACAAGCAGGTATTCCTGGTTCAAGTCCCACTGCAGCACATTCTATTTTACATGGCAAAGCACGTTATGACCAATATTTTTGGTGAATAACCACTAAACATATATTTATGAACTGGAGTACTGCAGTAAATGCACATGTGAGGTGTCAGTATCATAATGAATAAGGCACTAGTAAGCAGGTCTAAGCACAAATAAGCAGTAATAAGCATAATTAAGCACTAGTTAGTGGGCATAAGCCCATTTGCATGGCGGTAAGCAATGCCTACACTGGCTAAGCAATTCTAAAGCTAACTCTCTGTAAGCAGATGTAACAGCAGGTTAGCAGTGCTTAGTGTCGCACAAACCCCACTTACAACTGCTCAAAAGTGCCTTAATCACTCTGTATCCAACGACCCTTGTTCTGCCCATCAACAAAATAAACAGCCATGCAGGTCTCGAACCCAGGACCCTATACACCATAGTCCCAGTAGTTATCCACCAAGCCATCACAGAAGTACAGAAGAATGAGGTAGTAGTAAACATGTCCCCTCCTTAGTATAACCAAACTGAATCTGTGAAAGGCATCAGTATACAGTCACATGTGCCATAACCCACTACATAACATAAATATGTGAACTGGAGTACAGCAGTAATCCCAGAAGTGAGGTGTAATTGTAATAGAGTGTTGAAGTCCCCAATAAAACACAAGGACTTCACAGAGTGTATATACACATCAATCAGGGATACAAGGCATACATATAAGGTGTAATGAATAATAACACAATGCCAAAAAGGCATTATAATGAAGGCCTAATATAAGCAATGCTAAGCATTGCACAGGCCAGCGTAGGAGGTGTGAGCAATGTGTAGACCAGCTAACTCTTTGTGCCCAGTGGTATACCCCTTTAAACAATGCCAACCTTAGGTAAGCAGGTTTGCCCTTAGCTTAGCCTTTTCGAAACCGGCCAATCATGGAAAAGTGCGGGAAATCGGCCCTACTTAAATCCAAGAGGCGGGAATACATCTCATAACTGGTTGTAGCTTCCCCTTGCAGGCACTATGGCAGTAAGGAGAGAAGGAGTGCGCTTCCTGGTGCAGCGCTGTTGCATCCAGGAGTCCAAGGTCATAGCAGGACTCCTAGTTAAAGACCATGCACATAGACTGCTGCAGGGCCAGTACCAGGGCCCCCAATATAAGGCAGAGGCCTGGGACCATCCCACCCTCGACCTCACCAGCGCCACTTGCATACCCCTAAATGGTGAGCAGGTCAGGCACCACTATGCCGACCAGAAGTGGCAGAAGTGGGACCTCTTGGAGGAGTGGCTCCAAGAGGCTAGATCATCAGGGGATGTTCCAGACATGTGTATCACCCCAGTATGTTTGTAATAAGTGCCATCTCAGTTATATCATGGATAGGTGTGGCAAAATATTCCTCTTATGTCCCCCACAGCTGCAACGGAGTGGGCCGCGAACCAGGAGGCCCACATCTGCCACCTGGCGCGGTTGCATTGCAAGGCAGGTCAGTAATACTCATGCTTTTACTGTCATAGGAAATAAAAATAAAAGTAGTAGTAAATTAATTGCTAGTATAAAACCTGTATTGCTCAAGGCAAGTACTGCATACACTAGAGAATATGGCAGGAAGAGTCTCATATTGTTTGTATGGCAATAAAAGTGTAATATCCTGACAAAACAAGTCTGACTGCTGGACTGCATGTGTGTATTCTGGTATCATATGGTAATGTAGATTTGCAATCATGTAATAGTACTGTAGTATTAAGCACTGCTACCCATGCCATGCGCCATAAATTGAATGTGTAGGAATGCCTATATATGACAGGTGTAATCCCCAGAGGCCATTTAGTACAACTGAGAGACACATAAACGGTAAACAGGGAAAATGCAGACAACAAAAACCAAATAGCACATGCTACGGAGATGTGCACTGTTGTTTTTTTAGCACACACAGGCACGGTTCGAATCCTGCCAGTGGTAGTAGTCTGCATACAGAATCATACCCCACAACTGTACAGATATGTCCAGAATGTCTATTAAAGTAGCCCATATCTATTGCCTATCAACCTGTCCCCCTGAGAAATCAGTGGGATGATCCCAGACGTATAGGCAGCAAACAGGAAATACAGCTGATTGACACACATCTATGACAACAAACCTGGCACACTAGCAACTCCCCAATACCCTATGTGATTAAGAAGCCACGTATGTCCCATTTACATCCCAGCTTGTTAAGCTGTGGTCAGAATGTGTACAGTAACAGAGTGAGATGTATGTGCATAATAGTAATGTGGAACCTGGTACTGTGTGTGGGAACATTCAGGTAGTGCTAATAACAGTCCTCCCAAAGGTCTGTCAGATGCCAACACTGTGCCCAGAAATACAAGAATGATATGCAGTTGCTCTTAATAATGAGGTATTACATATCACTGTCACCCACACTGTCCTACACCATATAACTGTCTAGGAAATCTGTATGAGTGTTGTTATACAAGGTCAGAATGCATAAGCACACGGGATTAATAAGACAGAAAGCAGATTGGAGATATACAGCAATATCAATTTAGCAGACACAACTGTGATGGACAGTGTTTAAGTTGTAGCAGACACAGCCATGATCTGAATCATAGGAGTGGAATTAGACTGCATACAAATTCATACTCCCCAACTGTACACATGAAGTCAGAATGTCCAGTATATGTGCCCATATCTTCTGCCTGTCCCCCTGGTAAGTCTCTGGGATGATCCCAGATGTGTAGCCAGCAAACAGGGAATACAAGTGATTGTCAACCATCATGAGAACACACCTGTCACTGTAGCAACCCCAGAAACTGTTCCTATCTACACTCCCAAGTTGTCAAGCTGTGACCAGAGTGTGTACAGTAACAGATTGAGATGTATGTGCATAATACTAATGTGTAATCTGCAACTTTGTGTGGCAACAGTCAGGTAGTGCTAACAAACATTGCTCCCACAGGTACTTTGGATATGAACACTGTGCTGAGAAATACAGACCAATATAACCCGTACTGGTACTGTCCACCCTGGTATTGTAGGGGATTGTGAGTGTTGCAGTTTCTTTGAATGATAAAGTATCACTGGTTGCTGTCGCACACACTGTGCTACATAATATAGCTGTGTAGGAAAGCATGTATATATGTGTGTTAGGTCACTAAAGGTGGAAGAGGGCAATATTCTAGATATGCCCAGGTACACCAGCATGTGGTCAACACATGGCCAGTGTCTGTGCAGAAAGAGTTGGATAGCATAGTGCAAAACATCAACCCGGAATCCTGGCATATGTGTACAAACATTCACTGTTAACAAACATTCCCTCCACAGGTATACCAGGTAAGAGGTGTATACTGCAGGTAAAACCGGTTCATGTGTAATGATGTCGACAGCCATATCACTGTCCAATATAGGTCTATAGGGTAGTGTAGTAAGGCTTGTAAGGTACAGGTAACAGCACTGACTAGGAAAGTAATGTGGAGCACAGGAGTATACTACTTGTTAATTGACATCTTTCTCCCACCCCACCTTATCTCCAACAATAACCAACATACCCACCCCAACTATGTACTGACTCGATAATGTCCAATTGTTTGATAAATATTTTAATGGTTCACATGCATGTGCCATATTGAATTATTCCAGCATTGTTGGCATGGTGCCATCAACATACCTGCATGCTGTTTGTATTACCACTGTGGTCCCATATATGCATATGTTTTGTTTGCTATGCAACTGTTCTGTATCTGGTGTCTGGGTTAATGGGAATAGCTATGCATGCTGTTATACCTAACCCTGGAATGTGTTGACTATTACTTAACCCATATATGATGCTGAAATCTAAACACTATAGCATGCTTGGGAAGGCCGGTCCCAGCGGACCCACCTGTCCCACCTCAGCTGGCCAAGGCACCGGGCACCAGCATGTCTGGGGGCCCAACCCCAGAACTCCCTGTCTGTTGGTCCTGCACCACCTTTGGGTGGAACCGTCTCAGGGGATGGGGCTCACCCCCCCGAGAGTGGGCATGGACAGGTGCCTGTCACCCATCGCCAGGTGGGGGTTGTGGTGCGTAGAGTGCTCAACAAGCAGTTTGGTGATCTTCTATGCCAGCTCGAGGGCTGCATGTCAAAGAGAGTCATCCTGGCTCTGCGGCTCAGCCCCCAGCACAGCCACCTTCGGGGCTGTGAAGGTGCAGTGGTGACTGCCCTTGGGTGGGGACCTCAGTCCCACTGTTACCACTAGGGGGCTTGTGGGCTTCCAATATCCCAACACCCCTCTCCATCAAGGTGTTTACCCCCCACATGTGTCATATACCACCCCTGTATGTATCTCGTGTGTCTTGTCTGGTAACCTACCCAACCTACCTCTGCAAATATACCTACTAACCCTCCCCAACATTCCACTCTCACCTGGAAAAAGAAAAAAAGGGCAATCTGTTCCCACAAAAAAATCACACCCTATACATAGCTGCCCATTTAGCACATGTGCCCACTGGACACGTAATCTGGTCTTATAGGCATCACAACTTATTATTCTTGTCCTCACCCATCTCCCGGGGTTTGAGTGTCCAAATCTACCTCCAAATTTAGTGTATATGCACAGCTCTTGCTGTAGAAGAAATGGGCAGCTATGGATCTTCCCTACACCCTTCCTGCACATCCCTGGCTATTTTCACTACTGTCTTTCCCTCTTTGTGCCCCTTTTTCACCACTTTCCTATCAACCCTTTTTTCTTTTCTTTCAAAGAAATTAGCATGGGCGTAAGTGGGGGAAAGCACTTTTAAGCAGCAGTAAGCGGGTCTAAGCCTGTTTGCGTGGGGGTAAGCAATGCCTACACTGGTTAAGCAATTTAGAAACTAACTGAGTATAAGAAACTGTAACCGGAAGTTAGTGCTTACCTCCATGCAAACCCGCTTACAACTGCTTTAAAGTGCCTTAATCACTCTGTATCCAGTGGCCCGTGTTCTGCCCAGCAACAAAATAAACAACCTCTGCAAGGCTTGAACCCAAGACCCTGCACACCATAGACAAAGTGATTTACCACTAAGCCATGCCAGATATACATAAATGTGATGTTTTCAGAAACATATCATCCAGCCTAGTCATGCAACAGTACAGATAATGTATACCAACATTTAGATGTGTGTGTCTATATTAATATCTAAACAGATACAACATATCTATCTATATATATATATATATATATATATATATATATGTGTATATTTAGAAATATATATATATATATATATATATATATATATATATATATATATATATATATATATGAACATATATACATGCAAATGCCTACATCGACACCTATATGTCTACATATACACAGCAAGTTGCATATATGTAAGCAGATATATATCTATGTAGGTATATACGGACATAGTTTTACACACATATATATATATATATATATATATATATATATATATATATATATATATATGTATATACACACATAGGTATATACAGCCATACATCTGTAGATAGCAATGGTAGATTAAGAAAAACAAATATGTCGACATGCACCGTTAATGGGGTTGAGAGGCCTCAAGCAATACACGTCTTGTACGAATAGCCATACCCCCCACAGCCAAACATGTCCACCCTGCAATACACTACCAGGTGTTGCAGTACACTACCAAGTGTTGCAGATCCCATAACCAGGACCTGACATGACATGGACAAAAGATGTTAACAGTACAACATCCCACCCGTATGTTGTCAGGCTGGTATTGGTAACATAATGCAGTACAGTCTGGCTTACATAGGAAATGTAAAATGTGAAAGCTATCAACATCCCCAGAATACATATACACAGACCTGTAGATACAGATATACATATACATATATATATATATACACACACACACACACACACACACACACACACATATATATATATATATATATATATATATATATAGATATACACACACACACATATATATATATATATATATATATATATATATATATATACATGTGACTACACATACACACGCAGAGATATGTACAGTAAGATACATATGTAGAAGGTGCACACAATATGGAACAGCCATTATGCCTACAGTTGCCACCTTAACAACTGGACACTGTATGGGCCACCCATACAAATGACAATCGTTGCCTGCAACATATACCCACAGAGAGGTCATAGGAAAAAAACACCACACACAGGTTTGCAGAAGTGGAAAACCTTTATTTGTGTACTATTACAGTTCTATATGCCATGTCATATAGCTTTTCAGACACTGACATCCGTATAAACAGAGTACTGCAACTGTGAAACAGTTATACTAATACAGTAGTCTGGAAAGGTTCATAACTGTTGCTGTCCAGGCCAAGCCCTTCAAATTGTGTAATAGTAAAGACAGACTGGGCCACAGGTTACCAAACAATCAACAGTAAGTAATGCAGGTGTATAGTTCAGCAGCCTCTATCTACACTCTGTACAGAATCACTAGGTGGTAAAGGGTTCAGTAGACCAAATAGGATGTAACTGTTACATAACAAGGCATACCTGACACCATCACAAGCACACTGACAAACAGAACAGTCTGGAGAGAGACAGAGAGAGAGAGAGAGAAAGAGAGAACAAAAGAGAGAACGAACCACTGGCAGGATACTCGGGTGAGTCTGTAATGTAGCTGGAATGCCATAGGTGTGTAATACGGTTACCTGCAATCAGGTCCCACATATACCCCACTAATGTCAGGCTGTATCCATATGTGGCACCTGTCTGTGTTGTAGCAAGGCAGAACAGTGCAACTGTGCAGGAAGGTGTTGTGAGATTGTGGAGCTGATGTCTGAATGTACCCCACATATAGGTATGCATTTGTGTACATACATAAGGATATATATGTATATCAGCATGTATGTCCAGATATATACATATACCCATGTGTAGACATATATATGTGCACATATATATGACATCACATATATCTACACATATATAGATATATACCTATATGCACATGTGTACATATGTACAAATACACAAACATATGTATGTAAAGACGAGAGAGAGAGAGCACCACTGTCAGGATACTCAGGTGAATCTGTAATGTAGCTGGAATGCCATAGGTGTGTAATAGGGTTACCTGCAATCAGGTCCCACATATACCCCACTAATGTCAGGCCGTATCCATATGTGGCACCTGTCTGTGTTGTAGCAAGGCAGAACAGTGCAGCTGTGCAGGAAGGTGTTGTGAGATTGTGGAGCTGATGTCTGAATGTACCCCACATATAGGTATGCATATGTGTACATATATAAGGATATATATGTATATCAGCAGGTATGTCCAGAAATATACATATACCCATGTGTAGACATATATATATATATATATATATATATATATATATATATATATATATATATATATATATATATATATATATATATATATATATATATATGTGCACATATGTATGACATCACATATATCTACACATATATAGATATATACCTATATGCACATGTGTACATATGTACAAACACACAAACATATATGTATGTAAAGACATGTCCCCTATATCACCACCAGAGTGATGTGTGCTATGTGCGAGACAGCAGCACACATAGCAGTACACACAGATATCTATAGCTGGCAGTGTTACTCCCTTCTTGGCACCACATTGCCCCGTCTGTGAAGTTCGCAATGGGAATATGGGGAAGTATGGCAGGTACACATGTGGAGGTGGTCAGGATTGGTAGATATAGAGGATAGTCTACATGGATGGTATGTGACACGTGGTGGGTAAACACCATGGATGGTGTGTGTGGTCTGTGATGTGGACACCCCGTGGTCCCAGTATGGGGACAGTGGGAACAAGCCTCCAACCAACTGCCACTCACAACAGCAGTCCACGTCCTGAAGGTGCCTGGTCTGGAGGCTGAGCAGGAGGAGCATGTTGGCCATGTGAATGTGTACTGGGTGTCGCAGACTGATGTAGCACATCCCTCATGTGTCTGTGGAGCTCTGTATGGAACAGACCCTAGACCTGAGCTCAGGGGACAGGAACATGTTGGTGTGTGCCCTGGGGGGGGGGCAACATCCCCTGCGTGGTTCCACCTGATGGTATTGCTGTAACAGTACATGAGGAGGCCCCAGGTTGGCACACACATGTGATGTGGCCAGGTATCATGGGCAGATGGGTGTGGAGAGGTGGATCAGTTAGCCAATAGAACATATACATGTTATTGTGTCACTGTTATAGAACATTTGTTGATAGTAATAGTGTACACAATCCTGGTACATGTCCAACAACATGCATAGATATCCCCAATAACACAGACTGTCAGATGTGCAGCAATCTCAGAGCAGCCATACCACTGGCATATATGTAACCATAGTGGCCCTGACAATGGCATGCAGGTGAATAGTGTTAATAGGCCAGCAATGATAGTGTCCACACAGGGGACATGGCTACAGTCACATAGCAGAAGGTGTGGTACAATACAAAATCTGTCCACATGATAGTTAAGCTGTGGCCATACCTAGTGAGTTGTGTGTACAGTCTCTTGAAGCTGATATAGTGGGGGTTGACAGAGATGTGTATTACGAACTGTGGTAACCTTGCCGTATGAGTTGCTCAGGCCTGTTTCCATCTTTATGTCTTTCAGGCAAGATGTCCCATGGCAGGTTACCTGTGTATTCAGCGGATGAAAATGAGGTCATCAACCACCTGGTTGAGCAGCAGGAGCAGACTGCCCTGTGGAACGATCTAGTCCACAGGGTCAATGATGTCGGCCTGCATAACCACAGTTATGATCAGGTCCGGCATCATTGCAGTGGCCTGCTTTGCTATGCCCATTGGTGTGCTGCTGCAGTCCAGGGGGATCACCTCACCACAGGGGGGGCATGCCATCCATCCCCCCCGACACGTGTGGAGGAGCTCCTGGCCAGCCTTGTGGCACCTGCCCATCTGGAACACCAGCAACCACTGGACCCCTTTGTGGAGGTGGGTGTCACCCACACATCAGTCGAGGAGCGTGCAGGTAAGGACACAGAGCACATCAGTAGAAACATTGTTGTGTAAATATCCACAGTGGTACAGGTAGCTCATGCATATCTGACATGTCATAGATATATTTTGTTGCTGCATTGTAGTGATAAACAGATGTCCAGATGTGGTAGTATTGTGGGAATTTACCATTGATGTATGGTAGTACTGCACCCAGCCTGTAGCAGTGCCACAGGTGTTGCCACTGACATTGCATTTCTCACCCTCTTATGTAGGTCCCTCTGGGATAACAACAAGGCAGCAGCCTGTAGCTGGAGAGTATATCTTATGTAGATGCATGCCAACACACTGGACATGTAATGGTGATGGTATATTGCATGCACACATCTAACACACCTACCCAGAATGCATGTGCATGTATTGTTGCTGTGAAATGCACGGTCTGACAGGGGTGACCATGATGGGGTATTGAAAGGGTATATCACACACCTGCATGATAACTAACATCCTGTCATTGCGGAATGTGTCCACAGGGAGTAACATACTGTTGGTGGACATGGCCTACAGTGGTGACATGTTCTGAACAACACCCATATACAGTGCAACACCAGTGTATATACCTGTAGGACAATGCCAACTGCTGCAGAGATACACTATGGCATAAGGCATTACAGTACTCGACATTATCAGCTGGGTCTAGGCTACGTGTGTAGGGCTTATCTGTCATGCATCTGCATAAAAGCTGAGGGGGGTCTCAGCATGACACACCAGTTCACTGCCGCAGGGATCCTAAGGATGGTAGGAATGGCCCTATCTGCATATAATCAGATTCAGGACCTGTGGCAACTGTAACCCTACCCGCACTGCAATAGTGATGGCATTTTGTGAACACCATGGAATGTGCATGTGAGTAGACCTTGGAATCATGCAGAATATGGGGACATGTGTAGGGTAGACTGAACATACACTGGCAATTGCAGAAGGCCCATGCTGGTATACCCCTGCCATGAGCAGTGACTGCTGTAGTACACACAACAAGAGGTGTGATAAACCATCATGATAAGGGTGTGCACACATATGCCCACATGGTGTGTATGCATTGCGGTCAGCAGCCGCACATCTAACACAATCTGTAGACACTGCATGTGTAAGTACAGGACATATGTCACATACCGGGCTTGTGTACTGCTAAGATATGCGGTGCTGTGGTCGAATGGCAGATGGTGTAATAACAGTGTACACAGCACCGACATCCCCCACTAGATACTGTACTCCCTGAAACCCATGATGACACTCTGCCATACCCCAAACAAACACAGTTGGCCAGCAATTCGCAGTTGTACAAAATTCAACCAGCCAAAAACAGATGGTGGAAATTCAGACTTTAATTACAAAAATAACAAACCATCACACATTGGCCACGACTGCGATACAACCCATAGTATACCCCAACATTGGTACTACAGGGATATGCATCTCATGCACATGCCACATGCATAGTAGGGTGTCAATCAAGCGTAGCTTGTCTGTACATATCCCAGCTGGATATCTGTCATCTGCACATCTGTACAGGGACTGACAGTCATCAGCTTGGCAGGTAGCTATGCAGTAGCATGAGTGCGTTGACAGACCAGAAAAGGGTATATACTGTGACAAAGCTCACACACCAGAGATATGACAGGGAGTCGTCAGTGTCCAGCCATGCTCCCAGGTGTGCCTGCTGTCAGTACTACATTAAGCACTCTGCTCTTGCCTGGGTTAGCACTGTCAACAGTAGTACTGCCATGATACACTACATGCCAGTATGACAGCACGTACCCTGGGCTACTACACCTGTATATCACACATTCACATGGATAACAGTGCTGTACAGGTCTCTTATATGTCTGCGCCCCACACATGACACTCACATCCCTTGCTACTGGAATGACAGCACATAGGTGCATGTATTGTACATGGAATTACATACACTTATTACAGGTTATCAGTCTGGGTTGTGTGTCCTGGTTACCAGGGCTAAGCTATGCTTAGCAAGTATCAACATTGCTGCAATATAACAGCTAAGCTGATTTGCGCGCTGGTAAGCGCTGCCTACACTGTGTAAGTGCCCGTAAGTTTACCCATAGCTTAGCACCCCTTAACTTCGCTCAAACCCATGCAAACGCACTTAAAGCTGCTCAAAACTGACTTAACCACTCTGTATCCGACAGTCCTTGTTCTGCCCAGTAACAAAATGAACAGCCCTTGTAGGCCTTGAACCAAGGACTCTTTACACTGAAGTCACACCACTTTAACCACTATGCCATGACCACTGTGGAGACAGCTGTTGTTTTACCAATATAGCTGTCAATACACATATTGAGTAGTATTGAACAATTGTCTTTACATCCTAAATTGTGTAGTCCTTGTTATTAATATAACTGTTGCATCACATATGTTGTTTTATCATAATGCACACATAGCAGATACATACTGTGAGATACATGTGGGAGGGTATACAGAACCGTGACATTTACTCATGACAGGAATATGGTTGTATGCATGTCATAGGTGTATATATGTCTACATGTATACTCGTACATATGTCTGTATACACATCTGTATAGTGCTACATATATATGGCCATGTGTACATCTCTTTGTATGTACATATGTATACCTATCTATCTATATATATATATATATATATATATATATATATATATATATATATATATATATATACATATATGTATATATACATATGTGTATATATAGGTATACGTATATGTACATATAGATATGTGTATATAGCTATATATGTATGCATATCCAATGTGTACAGATATACCTAGTTATGTTGTTATGTTGGTATATATATATATATATATATATATATATATATATATATATAGATAGATAGATATATATAACTGTATGTGCATACGTGTCTATTCTGATATACCTACTACTGTCAATATATCTGTAGATATCCATACGTATATGGACATATGTATCACTATCTGATTGCTCTGTATATGTATATATCTGGGTGTGTATATGTATATCTATGTACATATACATACCCATGTATATATGTCAATATGTATATGTGTAATCATATATATAGATATCTGGATAATTATATATACATATATTTTCACCATATGTCCTGGATATGGAGTGTAGCCCTACCCCAGCCTCTACAGTCACAACTTCGTAGTGCAAGGGGATGTCAGGTATGTATAGCAGGTATATTAGTAGGCTGTTGCAACTGTAATTGGGATTGTCTTCACAGACATGGTGTGTGTGTGGGAGGTCACATCTGCTTTTCACATGTGTGCCATTGGCTACAGACAGACATCCTAAGGACATCATAGTAAAGTACCGCTGCTAGCATGTAATGTACCACTGCTAGCATGTAATGCCCCTTTGGACTGCAGCAGAGATATTGGCCAATATATGTGGACATATACACAGGACCCCTTAGTGCAAACATGTATACCATGCCTGACAATATGGATGTTAACAGCCATGTAGATGGGTTTAACACATAACGACTGGTATACATATGCCACCATAGGTTATGCATTCACACGCCCCTGTCTGGCCTGACACATAACCGCTGGTACAGGGGGGCCATGGCCACATACTACCCACTAGATATTGACATACATCTGTACAGCATCCCACTGCTCTGTCTGATATACATGACTGTTAAGGGAGACCCGGCAGCAGTACATCTGGCAAGTATCTGCACATGACATCTCACTGGGTAAATACACTAAGCTGCTAGGCATGTAACAATGCACTGTGCAGGCTACAGGCAGACTGGCTCAACACTGGCCTACATCTCCTGTGGGGGAAAGCACATGTACATGCATATATAGCAGGCTCTACAGGCATGTCACAGCACAGGGTAAGATACACCTGTGTGAAATTGCATAACCACAACCAGTGTGAACACAGCCACATATGGTAAGCTAGCATAATATTACAGTATGTGGACTATCTATTCAACACCATCCTCATATGTGCCACTCACAGACTAACCCTACGTATACTGGGCTGTTACACAATTTGGTCTGATGGCTATGTGTGTATGGCCCTACAAACATGTAAGCCAATACAGTAACATACAGTGGAGCAGCATGTAACATCAGATAGGACGGGACCTAGAACAATGACATCTACCACAGTCAGTACACAGGCTAAAGTACATATTAACAATACACACTGTCAACATTCACCATAAGTACATAGACCTCAGTACTGTACAAACAACCACAGAATGTTCAGGTTATGTCATCAAATATAACTCCTACTGTACATAACGTGTAGCAGTCTGATATCACACTGGCTTGTTATCAGATATGATGACACTTATGATGGTGCACAGCACATATGCACCTCTTAATGCACGACATATGTACAGAGGTTGACAGAGTTGTGGCTGGAAGCACATACACAGGACCTATATTGACATGTTGCTGTGATAACCTCATACATTTACTTTTGTAATAGGGTTTGTTGCAACATATGTCCTGTGAGGGATATGAAGTCAGTAACTGTCACGGCTTTCACCATCTACAGACTGCAGTCTTCACACAACCTTCTTCAGTTAACAGATAGATGCTGTGTGGGTAACACATGAAACCAAAGGCACAACACACTGCCCAGTCTGCAGATGTCCCTACAGATGGGGATTCCTCATAAACATAGAACTGACATGGCAGGTATTAAAACATGTAGGACAGCCATATCCACACACACACTGCTAAACCAACATTACTCCAAATGCAGTATAGCAGCACCTACAGTCTGTAATCAGGCCAGGCACGTCCCCCTCCTGTGTGTTGCCCTGTTTCCACAGTGTATGTTGTTAGAGGTAAATTCCCAATCCATCTGAGATGCTGTTTGCCAAACAACAGATCTAGTTCCTGCTCACAGTGAATGAAAAGGCCAACACCAACAGGATGTTCCTAGACATTGGAGTGTGTTTCCATGCAATTGGCTATGGGAATGTTACCACAGCTGTTCCACATGCAATCAGCTAGGGGAGGGCTGCAGTTCGTGCAGAGGCCATCAGCTGATCATGAGCATCACTTAAAATACACATGCTGCTGCCTAAGCAAAGCAGGTGTAGGTCTCCACATCCACCAGAGAGGGAGTGAGAGAGGCAGACAGAGGCAAAGACAAGTTAGGGAGGGGTGGGAGAGTAAAACTTAAGCATGTTTGTGTCGCACACCTACCAGCACAGGGTATCAAACCCCTGATGACTATGTAGTGCTATCACATTTCTATGCAGTTATTGGATGCACCACATAGGTTACATGTTGTGGAGCCCTCAGAACGTATATGTGATGGTGAGTGACATCTGCAACAGGGATATGGTAGCTATAAGGTATGTGTAGTACACATGCCTGTCCGCATGAGCAGGTGCCAGGGTCAACACAGCTACATTCTCACAGGGACGCACACACATTGACACACTTGGCAGGTTTAGGAATACAACCCATCACTAGTGAGATTGCCACAATACATTATTGTGCAGGTATCACATGCACCACAGGGGTCATACAGAGGTGATATGGGCAATGGGTATGGGGAGGTGTCTGACATCAGACAGCATGTTTCAGTATGCCAGTGGGGGTTGTAGTGAGTGTTGATATGATCTTACACATCATACAGCACACACGCAAACACACAGGGTGCCAGTACTGACATGTATGGGTGCATTTCTGTACGGGTATACGGTGGTCGACTTTGCCAGACGGCTATACAAGGCTAGGTGATGGGTATACCTTGGCCTCAGGCCACATGACAGTGGTCAGTATTGTGGTTCAGAGCTGTAGTTTTTACATTTGTCCACACAGGTGGGTATTGTATCCCCCATCCAGTCACCTGGGTGACTATTGTGTGTGGCCAATGCCGTGCATCACTTGCCATGTACAGTGACTTGGAACTGTATCTGGGGTGTCTGGCCCAAAATTATCATCAGATGTGCCAGTCTTGGCCACCTGTGGCGGGAACTGGTAATGGACAGCAGGTTTACCCTGCACCTACATTGATAGCATGCTAAAAGCATTCCCTGGTGTCAGTGGTATCTGTCCATACAGGGCATGTTTTCAGGCATGGTATGTCCTTTGTGGGTTACATGTAATGGCACCACAGGTGTTCAGTGGTGAACATGCACTGTGTGCATGTACGTGCCTATTGGACAGATTGACAAGGTGCCATGCCCTCTGTAGTCCACTGCAATCACTGTATAGTTACTATGTGGCCAATATGCAGTGTACTACCCACATATTGGCTATTGCCTAGGCATGTGTGTGTGTGTGTGTGTGTGTGTATGAGACATGGGTTGAGAGTGTGCTCTGCGTAATAGTGGGGTTGCTAACTGTGATTGTCTGGCCTTGATGTCACGTATGGGTATGGATTTCCACCCCAGCCTCTCAGCTATTTCACATCTGTTATCCCTGTATGGTGGATAACAGATGTGAAATAGCTGAGAGGCTATTTCACATCTGTTATCCCTGTATGGTGGATATTGTGATATATACTAGGGCCACCATATAAGAAATTTGCAAAACCCACTCCACATTTGGTCCAGGTGTCACACACTCACACCCACATCCACACAGGATACAAGTTACTAACACACACACACACCTGTCATGCCTGGGAGTAGAACCCCTACCTAACTAGTTTATTACACTACACAGTTATAGTACACGCCATGGAGATTACTGGAGTACTCCTTCCCCAAAGGTGTATATCACAGTGGATGACATCAGCAGGATTGGCAAAGTAGGACATTCGAATTGTAGTGAGTGTGGCTAGGCTAAAATGCATTGGTCCCTACACAGACAGTGACACACACACAAAACATCCACAACCAACATGTGTGGGTATAGAACCCCTAACAGAGGTCAATATCACACTACAGCATTGAGCTGTTGTAGGACGCACCGCAGGGATTACTGGAGAACTCCTTCCCCAAAGGTGTATTTCACAATGAATGACATCAGCAGGATTGCCAAAGTAAGGCATTTGAAATGTACTGAGTGTGGCTAGCCTAAAATGCATTGCTCCCTACACAGACATTGAAACACACTCAAAACATCCAGAACTGCCATGGGTGGGAATAGAACCCTATCAGAGTTCTATATCACACTACAGCAGTATGCAGTTACAGGATGCGCTGCAGAGATTACTGGGCTACAACCTTCCCAGAGGTGTATTTCTAGGTGGATGACATCGGCAGCCTTGCCAAAGTTGAGCATTTGAATTGGGAGTGTGACTACCCTAAAAAGCATTGCTCTACACACACACACACACACACACACACACACACACACACACACACACACACACACACACACACACACACTTGCCAAGTCTGGGATTAGAACAGCTACCTAACTAATTTATCACACTATAGCAGTATGCAGTTACAGGACACGCTATGGAGATTACTGGGCCACACCCTTCCCAGAGGTGTATTTCTAGGTGGATGGCATCAGCAGCCTTGCCAAAGTTGAGCATTTGAATTGTAGGGAGTGTGACTACCCTAAAAGCATTGCTCTCTATACACACACACACACACACACACACTTGCCAAGTCCGAGATGAGAACAGTTGCCTAACTAATTTATCACACTACAGCAGTACGCAGTTACAGGATGCACTGCGGAGATTACTGGGCTACACCCTTCCCAGAGGTGTATTTCTAGGTGGATGGCATCAGCAGCCTTGCCAGAGTTGAGCATTTGAATTGTAGGGAGTGTGACTACCCTAAAAAGGATTGCTCTCTACACAGACACACACACACACACACTACGTTGAGCATTTGAATTGTAGGGAGTGTGACTACCCTAAACAGCATTGCTCTCTACACAGACACACACACAAACACTTGCCAAGTCTGGGATTAGAACAGCTACCTAATTTATCACACTACAGCGGTACGCATTTACAGGATGTGCTACGGAGATTACTGGGCTACAACCTTCCCAGAAGTGTATTTCTAGGTGGATGACATCAGCAGCCTTGCCAAAGTTGAGCATTTGAATTGTAGGGAGTGTGACTACTCTAAAAAGCATTGCTCTGTACACAAACAGACACACACACTTGCCAAGTCTGGGATTAGAACAGCTATCTAACTAACTTATCACACTCAGCAGTACGCAGTTACAGGACGTGCTATGGAGATTACTGGGCTACAACCTTCCCAGAAGTGTATTTCTAGTTGGATGACATCAGCAGCCTTGCCAAAGCTGAGCATTTGAATTGTAGAGAGTGTGACTACCCTAAAAAGCATTGCTTTCTACACAGACACATACACACGCACACAGTTGCCATGTCTGGGATTTGGACTCCTACCTAACTATTTTATCACACTACAACAGTACGAAGTTATGAGACGCACCATGGAGATTACTGGGCTACAACTCTCCCAAAGGTGTATTTCACAGTGGATGACATCAGCAGGCTTATCATAGTAGGGCTATGTGGAGGGCAGTGTGTGTGCATGGGGCCATAACACATTCATCTAGAGGTTGACATGCCACATGCAGGCGCGCACAGGATCATATTTCACAGGTACATGTATACAGCTGCTAGATGACTACTTCCGTGTGCAGTCATGTTGCACAGCTGGCACGTGCACCACATAGTCTGTAATGCTGCCAGATACTGGTGGCTAGTATCTGCAGTGAGTGACATCTGACCCTCATGTGGTTGGGGCCCTTTGGCTGTGTGCTGGGTGGGAAAGGCCTGGATGGCTCCTTGTCACAGTCACCCTCTTCCACACATCTATGTACGTCTACCTTTAGCTTATTATAGTGTGTTGTCCTTACATATATGTCTGCATTCCTATCCCACTATGTGTGCAAGGTATGAGTGGTGCATACTGAAGAGTGTGTCTGCACTAACAACTGCGACTGTCAGATATGTCTGGTCCACTGGTGTTTGCAGACATGGCCTTCATGTGTTTGTGGGTAAATATGCCCAGTATGCCCATTTGTATTTAATGTGTGGATCGAGTCCAGGTAGTTAGTACTGCAGTGCTGACCTTTGTGTTGTACACCGACATGTGGCATGCTGTTTCTGCAGGGTATCCATCAAGCATTTGGCATTGACTGTTCCTACATTTCTGCATAGGATGGGGGGGGGGCTCACCTGACTATTTCTACATTTCTACATGGGATTGGGAGGACACACCTGACTGTTACTACATTTCTAAGTTGGATGGGGGGCACACCTGACTATTTCTACATTTCTACACAGGATTGGGGGGGCTCACCTGGCTGTTCTTACATTACTACATGGGGGCACACCTGTCTATTTCTACATTTCTACACAGCTTTGGGGGGCACACCTGACAGTTATTACATTACTATGTAGGGTGGGGGGGCTCACCTGAATATTTCTACACAGGATGGGGGGAGCACACCTGAGTGTTATTACATTACTACATAGGATGGGGGGGAGTTACACCTGTCTATTTCTACATTTCTACACAGGATTGGGGGGGCACACCTGACTGTTTTTACATTACTACGTCGGATGGGGGGGCACACCTGACACTTGTACACATTTGCTATGACTGTACTGGTATGTCAGGTACTCCATTTCATTCTGTATTCTTACCCATCATGCTAACTACAAGCATACCAGTGTACTACAGATAGTAGCTTTGGATGCCCTGCATATTAGTGTCTGACTTCCTACCCTTTAGAGCTAACATCCCACTGCCTCACCTGCTGTAGTCTGTCTGTGTAGGCCTGGGGGGTGGTTAACCATAGCCATCATTTAGGTGCCATAGCACAGGCTCTGTTTGGGTTTGTCTACACCTGTCCTGCTGGCTGAGACTGTTGTTGGGCATGTGAACTGCCCTGATGGGCATGTGTGGGTCATATGGACACACATGTCGCTCAGCACATTTCCTGCAGTGTGTTTTGTCACCCTATGTAGTACTGGCTACTATGGTGACTCCAGTATGTGTTACAGATGTCATGGTGCCACTATGGGTGTCTACTGTCTGCTACCATAACATTCAGCCACCCTATTCCCTTTTATGCTCACATCCATACCATAGATACAGGTAATGACACATTCTATTCCATTTGGCAATTGGTAGGTTGATTGAAGACTTGCAGATGGTGCTGGAGGGCTGCCTATGTCAGATACACACAGTACACTCCCTATACATGGTTGAGCACAGGTAGTGTTATGTTTGGCATCCCTTTTACTGTATGTGCGAGTCAGAGAGAGGTGTCATTCCCTGGGTCCCTACTATGACCGTGTATGTGCTATGCATTGTCTCTTTGCCGCAGCCTCGGCATACTGGGCATGCCTCCATATGCCTACTGGAGCAGGCTCAGGTTGTTCCTCCTCCGAGTCACTCTGTGCCTGTGCAGGCCTTGGCATTGGTGGGGGGCTGTGTGGCCCTGCCCCATGCTGTTCGTGCTGCAGCTGTTTCCGCAGGATCATATTGTGTAGCATGGCACATACCATACCATAACAATTTGGGTACATATAGCTGGTGAGTACTGCAAGGCTCCACCGGATGTGTCCAGACACAGGAACCATGACCTGAGCATCCCAAACACATGCTCTATTATAAGTCTGGTCTGTGCGTGTGCCTCATTATGGCGTTCTTGTTCAGGTGTGTATGCATTTCTGATGGGTGTCTTCAGCTACAGCTCCAGTGTGTAGCCAGCATTCCCCACTAGGTGACCGTAGGGGATGTCCCCATTGGCAAATCTGGTACAGCTGCGTCAGATGCCAAATGTGGGAATCGTCATAGCTTCCAGGGCAGCCAGCACACACATTCATTATATTGCCCTGGGCATCACATACGACCTGGCAGTTGATGGAGGGGATGCTCTTGCGGTTGATGTAGGCCCTACCCTGATCACCAGGTGGTGCTTTGATACGTATGTGCGTGCAGTCTATAGCACCCACTACCTCAGGGTATTCTGCTATTTGGTGGAAGAGACGCATATTGCTGGCCAACACCTCAAGTGTGTTGAGGAAATATAAGTGCTCACTGGCATATGCTGACATGGCATCCAGGAACTGGTAGAATACCCAGGATGCTGATGCCTGTGAGATCCCCATGATATCCCCAGTTGAGCTTTGGGAGGTACCTGTGGTTAGTATTCCTAGGCCTACACATAACCTTGGTATTCACTGGGATGGGTTCCCCTCGATCAATTTGGTGTGTCAGGTGTGGCCGGCACAGCTCAACAATTTGCTGTAGGAGGTCTATC